>NC_135224.1:18772790-18920290 GCF_052324685.1 Brachyhypopomus gauderio | reverse complement strand
GTTATTGGAATATTTAAATCACTTCTTGGCTGGCCCAAAGATTTTTTACATCCCCATTAAAGCTTTTGATAAAGAGTTTGAGGACTGAACTGAGGAAAAGCTCTAATTATCATGCTGAGGTAGCAGAGAGCACACAGGGAGAGAGACGCACTCTTACAGCTCAGTGTGCCTGACGTCTGATTATTTTAATACGTTAGACAGTGTTCTTTCAAGTCACTGTTCCTCTATATTTGAACCTGCTGAACATGGAGTGTTTTGTTCGCGCTCTACTCACGCCGATGACGGATTAAAGCGTTCAGGCATTTGCAAACGGGCCAGATGTGCAGCAGAATTAAAAGGTCAAAGGTGAGCACCTGAGCATCTAGAGGGTACGTGCGGAGTCCATCGTGGGCGGAGTCAGCCTAGGAAGAGCCCATAGTGGGCGGGGCCAGAGTATGAAAAGCCTATAGGGGGTGGAGTCAACCCAATGACTTTTGCTTTTTTCATGTTTTTCATGATGAAAAGAACTAAGAGCAGAAAGAAATGGAGTGGTGTCCCTGATCGTACAGCCCCGTCAAGGGAAGCCCTGACCTGTTGTGTAGTGGACAGGTCAGATCTTCAGATTGCTTATCAAATGTGAAGACGAGCTCTCTGACTGGACCAGGTGCCATTCTGACACTATAATGCATCTTATTGCTCCTGAGACGATTACACAGTCGGCAAATGAACGGAACTGCCCTGCTCATTTTAAAAGGTGAAATTTGTTCTCCGGTGCGAGGAAGAAACTCATAATCCTGAGACCGCGTTGGTGATGAAACACTCGACTCATTATCATCTCACACAGCGCCAGCCTGGCCAGACGCAAGCGTGCACATTTGACTGTATAATTTCCCCTCCCATCTCTGTTAATTAAGGAAATTGTGATCTTCTCCAGACAGATCATCAAAACAAATTAGTTTCAACCTGCTGAGATTTGCTATTTTTAAACCCGTGCAAAAATCCTGCAGTCCAAGTAAAATCCTGCAGTGTAGAAGTGTGGAGCTTGTGTGCGCTGGGGCTGGTGGTGGTTTGATTTCTCTCTTCCTTTGTAACCTCCCGTTCTCCGGTTGTTCCTCAGCCATGGACATGCCCGCGGAGCTGACAGCGCTGAACGTCACCCCACAGGGGGCCCTGCTGCGATGGGTCTCACCCCTCTCCAGTGTGGATAACTACGTCCTCACCATCACTCGCAACCAGGGTACGGAGAGGAATGCAGTCAGGTTCACAGAGAGAGAGAGGAGAGGGGGAGGGAGAGAAAAGAGAGAGGGAGGGATTGAGGGAGGGAGAGAGAGAGAGAAAGGGCAGGACCGGTTCTATTGCAGCACAGATGATATCTGCTGTGCAGCGCTCGCAGTATTGACTCAGTGCCGAGCGGCTCATTAAGAGGTGTTGTTTTGTATTGACTCTGGGGTTCTTCACCCCACGGCTTCTTCTCTGTCTGTCTGTTCATGGACAATTGTGCTGCCACATTTTAAAGCAGGAATGTGCAGGTAAATATGGACTCGGGAGTCAAAACAAATGTATTGTCTATTTTAACTTACATTAGAAGGTGAGATTCCAGGGTTAAACGATGTTTTTGTAGAGCATTCCCTGTAGTTGTAAATATAATATCGCTGCAGTTAATTTAGCACATGGTTTTTGTCACTAAGCCCTTAATGTTTGGCGTAATGTTAACAGTTTGGCTTAACAGCTCTAAGAAACAGAGAAACCTGTTAGACACAATTGTCACGATTCCATTAGCGTGGCGCTAACTCTACACGCCTGCCTTTGGCCTTACCGTGACATTCCTGTGTGGCCCTCTCAACGTTAACGCTGACGTCTCCGTCCTCCGTAGTGTCGGCCGATACCTTCCTGGTGGAGGGGACCAAGCAGGACCACCAGCTCAGCCGCCTGCTGCCCAGCACGGCCTACTCCGTCAGCCTGTACGCCACCAAGGGGCCCCTCACCAGCGGCACCGTCGTCACCGGCTTCCTCACGCGTAAGTGAGCCGCAGCGGACGTGCGGGAGAGAAGGACGGCTCTCCGCCGTCAGCAGCAACATCTCCACATGCCCTTCCACCCCCTGATGGGAGCAACAAGAGCTCCTCTTCCTCCTTCCCCTCATCGTCCTCTTCCTCCCGGGGGTCCGGATGCTCCACCGGCTTCTTCCGAGCCTTCTTCTTTTTTTTTTTTGTTTTGTCAAAATGAAACCCAGAAATGGTGGGATGTTAGGCTCACACTTTCTGAGGCGTTAGAGTTTGAAGTGTCCCACACCGCCTTTCCACACGCCTTCATTAGGCCGCGCTGTTTAGAGGAAATTAAAACGTGTGTAAAAGTGTCACAGGGCATTGCCTCTGCCCCCCTGTCGCCTGACAGGGTCGGTCGGGTTCGTTTCACTTCAAACGGATTTTAGGTTTGCGCCTAATTTAGTGACAGGTTCATTTGGAGACAGTTTTGCCCTAATAGCACGGTGGATTTAGATGCTGGCGTGCTCTGATAAAACCCAGTTACGCTTCATCGCCTGAAATGCATCAGGAAAAAAATGGAGGATAAACAACCTACGGCTGTTTTGTAATATATGGACTCCCCTTCTGGGGTTGTCGAGGTGTCAAAAATATGCCATTTTGGCATTTATGGTGGAGCTTACAAGAGCTTAGCAGATAATTGAGATGAAAACACAAGACAGATTTTATGCCTCCCTGCGGAAGACTGTCGCCAGTCTGTGTTTTGGATTACTGCACGGCTTTAATAGTTATGGAGATCAGGCCGTGGGTATGAATATGAATCTCTCTCAGGTAAGTGCATGCGCCATCATCTCGGGTCCCGCGCGGGCCGATGAGAGCACGGTGGGGCGAAGCCGTTAGCCTCCGGGCCCCAGCAGCTGTGCACGGGGACCACGGCCGGAACACGGAGCGTGTTCCCAGGGCCATGGTGATGAAGTTCTCGTCAGGTTCTGTTGGCATCCGTCCGTGAGCGGGACTGGGCTCCTGGCGTGCTCTGATCATACGCGTAGCTTGTCTGTTGATGTTCCTGTATGTGCTGGAAGATGCTAATTGGTTTTTGGCTGTTGTGAAGAGGAAACGCTGTGTTCTGCGGGCTAGAACACAATAACGAGGTGGTGTTTTGGCAAGAGGGGTTTGTTGGTTAGATGACTTCTTGGCAGAATGCAAATTTTGTATGTGTGTGGTGGTGGGCAGTTGAAAAGAGAAGTGTGTGTGTGTGTGTCTATGTGTGTGTGTGTGTGTGTGTGTGTGTGTGTGTGTGTGTGTGTGTGTGTGTGTGTGTGTGATTGCAGTGCAGTCAGAGAGGCATGCTAATGTAATAACATCCAGCACAGAGAGGCAGGAAGAAGTGGGAGCACATACCATCTAACTGTCTTCTAACTGGAGTGGATCTGTCACTGTGTCACTAACACACACCCACACACACACACACACACACACACACACACACACACACACCTGTGTTTGCACCTTATTTGCATTCTGTCAGAAGGAATGCTGCTCAAGCCTGTCATACACACACACACACACACACACACACACACACACGGGGGGGCACACACAAGCGCACACACAGCCTCTGAGGGAGAGAAGCTATGGAGAAGGTCAGGACATGGGCGACTGCAGATCAGATAATCAGGACAGTTAAAACAACTCAATATTGAAGGAAACAAGGTCAAATCTCCTTTCTCTGACCTCTGACCTTCAACCCACAGCCATGGATGCACCCCAGAACCTGACGGCCAGTGAGGTCAACCACCGCAGTGCCCTCATTTCATGGCAGCCGCCCATCGCGGACATCGATAACTACATGTTGACCTACAGGTCAGCCGACAGCAGCCGTAAGGTATGTGACCGCAGACGCCACTCAGCACTACAGCCTGGTGCAATAGTTCCCCTCTATAGCACCGGCATCTTCCACTACACCCAACATCCACCACTCACCCTACACCACTACACCCAACATCCACCACTCACCCTCCACCACTACACCCAGCATCCACCCCTCACCCTCCACCACTACACCCAACATCCACCACTCACCCTACACCACTACACCCAACATCCACCACTCACCCTCCACCACTACACCCAGCATCCACCACTCACCCTCCACCACTACACCCAGCATCCACCACTCACCCTCCACCACTACACCCAACATCCACCACTCACCCTCCACCACTACACCCAACATCCACCACTCACCCTCCACCACTACACCCAACATCCACCACTCACCCTCCACCACTACACCCAACATCCACCACTCACCCTCCACCACTACACCCAACATCCACCACTCACCCTCCACCACTACACCCAACATCCACCACTCACCCTACACCACTACACCCAACATCCACCACTCACCCTCCACCACTACACCCAGCATCCACCACTCACCCTCCACCACTACACCCAGCATCCACCACTCACCCTCCACCACTACACCCAACATCCACCCCTCAGTCTCCACCACTACACCCAACATCCACCACTCACCCTCCACCACTACACCCAACATCCACCACTCACCCTCCACCACTACACCCAACATCCACCACTCACCCTCCACCACTACACCCAACATCCACCACTCACCCTCCACCACTACACCCAACATCCACCACTCACCCTCCACCACTACACCCAGCATCCACCACTCACCCTCCACCACTACACCCAACATCCACCACTCACCCTCCACCACTACACCCAGCATCCACCACTCACCCTCCACCACTACACCCAACATCCACCACTCACCCTCCACCACTACACCCAACATCCACCACTCACCCTCCACCACTACACCCAACATCCACCACTCACCCTCCACCACTACACCCAACATCCACCACTCACCCTCCACCACTACACCCAGCATCCACCACTCACCCTCCACCACTACACCCAACATCCACCACTCACCCTCCACCACTACACCCAGCATCCACCCCTCAGTCTCCACCACTCCACCTAATACTACAGCCTGGCGCAATAGCTCCCCTCTACAGCACTGGCATCCGCCACTACACCCAGCATTCCCCACTAAGCCCAGCATCCACCACTCAGCCTCCACCACTCCACTCAGCCTCCACCCCTCAGTCTCCATCACTCTACCCAGTGTCCATGCTCCCTCCCAGCCCACCGACACTGTGGATAAACTCTTCAGTTTCATTTGCCCTCATACCTCACATATGTACCCTCATGTGCCTCATACCTCACATATGTACCTTCATGTGCCTCATACCTCACGTACGTACCCTCATGTGCCTCATACCTCACATACGTACCCTCATGTGCCTCATACCTCACATACGTACACTCATGTGCCTCATACCTCACATATGTACCCTCATGTGCCTCATCCCTCACATACGTACCCTCCTGTACCTTCATACCTCACATACGTACCCTCATGTGCCTCATACCTCACATACGTACCCTCATGTGCCTCATACCTCACGTACGTACCCTCATGTGCCTCATACCTCACATACGTACCCTCATGTGCCTCATACCTCACACGTACACTCATGTGCCTCATACCTCACATATGTACCCTCATGTGCCCTCATACCTCACATATGTACCCTCATGTGCCCTCATACCTCACATATGTACCCTCATGTGCCTCATACCTCACATATGTACCCTCATGTGCCTCATACCTCACATATGTACCCTCATGTGCCTCATAACTCACATACGTACCCTTATGTGCCTCATACCTCACATACGTACCCTCATGTGTCTCACACCTCACATACGTACCCTCATGTGCCTCATACCTCACATATGTACCCTCATGTGCCTCATACCTCACATACGTACCCTCATGTGCCTCATCCCTCACATACGTACCCTCATGTGCCTCATACCTCACATATATACCCTCATGTGCCTTCATACCTCACATACGTACCATCCTGTACCTTCATACCTCACATATGTACCCTCATGTGCCTCATACCTCACATACGTACCCTCATGTGCCTCATACCTCACATACGTACCCTCATGTGCCTCATACCTCACATATGTACCCTCATGTGCCCTCATACCTCATATTTACCCCTCGTCCTTTCTGCTTGCACTGTGGGGTTTTTAAACCCCTGTGTGCGTCACATCCATTTAATTCCCCTACGCATCACTTCCTTTTTACTTGCACGTTTCCTGTCTCACTCAGGACACCACTTACATCACTTTTAATTTACAGATAGCAAGTATTAATAATGTTAATGATGTTATTTTTTATGTTGTTTAGTAATATTAATAAACTGAATCAACAAGGCTATTCCAGTTGTAGGAGGCCGACTAATGACTCCCCAGGTTACACTTTCCCATTACAGTTTTGACACATATCGGTTTCTGCTAATTATGATCGCATTCCGTGTACCTGGAGTCCTGTAATCTGTTTGGACCATCTTGCACTTAATGCCTGGGTAAAGACTTTAGAAGATTAGATTAAAGCCTTCTTTATCATCCCAATCATTTTAATTAGTCTAGTTCCCTCTGTTTCTCTATCTCTCACTCTCTCTCTCCCTCACACTCTCTGTCCTCTCTCTCTCTCCCATCACACATTCTCTCTCTCCCTCACTCTCTCTGTCCTCTCTCTCCTATCACACATTCTCTCTCTCCCTCACTCTTTCTGTCCTCTCTCTCTCCTATCACACATTCTCTCTCTCCCTCACACTCTCTGTCCTCTCTCTCCCTCACTCTCTCTGTCCTCTCTCTCTCTCTCTCTCTCTCTCTCTCTCTGTCTCTCACGTGTGTGTTCTCCACCTCACTTCAGTGTGAGAGGAATCATAAATGACCTGTTGCCACAACTCTGAACCAGCCAGGTGGTGTCACTGATGCACAGTAGAAGGAACCCTGTCAGAAGAACAGCACAAAAACCATGGTTACAACACAAAAACCATAGTTACGTTCCTAACCCCGCCTCATTCTGTCATCTCAGAGGAAGTTTCTGACTCCACCTTCAGCACAGAAGCTGAGATGTTGTAAATGTCATGTTAAAATACTGTTCAGGAAATAACACTTTTAGTCACTACCCACTTCAAACCCGACGTGAAATACCACGTTTATGAGAAGCAGCATGTTGGTGTAAAGACGCCCTTGGCCAGCAGGTACATTCACCATCCTCCAAACTTGTCATCCGCAGTTTCTGAGCACACAGTCACTGTGTTTGGCTCATTTTTTTACACCCACTTTTTCTGCCAATTTTAGTTGCAGCCAATTCCCACCCATCAACTCATTCTTTCTTTCCAACAACAGCTGAACAGAGGATAACACTTTTCAATAGTATAGCCTTCTTCTGATGGATCTGCTGACAGAGTCCCGTTATTGGCCAATGTCTCTGTGATTGACAGGGGAGAGTGAGTACTCCAGCCCTCCCCCACCGAGAACGCAGCTAATGTTAGTATCTCAAAACCAGTTGATAGCACAAACCCCTCTCTGTAGTCCGAGAATCTTCAATGGGTTAAAGGTTAGCAACAGACTGGCAACAGGTGAGCTCCAGGCTGTAATTATACAGCTATAAAACACCCATACACCTAAATACTTACAGCTAAATACTTAAACGGCTCTATAAACCCTCACCTAACTTCATGGTCAGGAATGATAGATGCATTGGGGTTGTTTCTGACCAAGTAGGTGGTGTGTGTAGATCATCTAACAGTGTGTGTAGATTCATCTAACAGGACTGGTGAGCTAAGCAGTGAGCAGTCATGGCACTCACAAGATTTTTGGCAGGAAATAAGTCTTTCAAACTGCAGTGCTGCATTCCAGACTAAATAACATCTGATTGGTCGGTACCGCTTGTACGCTTTTTCCCTAAAGAAGGTAAATATTTCATTTGCAAGGTCGGGTAACGCATGACACTGTCTGTATGAGAAGCTGATGAAGAATCATATCCATTGTAGTGATTTTATAACACTGCAAACCTAACGGGGAAGACGCGGGTTACTGCTGAACAGTAGCGGTAGAAGGTGTCAGTGCGCACGCTTGCAGATGGGCGTGATAAAAGTGGGTTTGTCAAAAACAAAAGAGGCTAGCGGAGCTGTCAGGCTTGTGCGGCAAAAATAGAAACGCCTCCTTTTCACAGCAGTGGTTGAGTCCGATAAGCCACTTCCTCCCCCATGGAATCCACCAGAGTTGCCGCTCACACGCGGGTGAAAAACACAGGAGCTCCACAGAATTGCACAAAAGATGCTACTAGCGCATGCCAGCACACACGCTACTGCACAATAGCACACGTATCCACACACGCTACTGCACAATAGCACACGCATCCACACACGCTACTGCACGATAGCACACACATCCACACACGCTACTGCACGATAGCACACACATCCACACACGCTACTGCACAATAGCACATGTATCCACACACGCTACTGCACAATAGCACATGCATCCACACACGCTACTGCACGATAGCACACGCATCCACACACGCTACTGTACGATAGCACACGCATCCACACACGCTACTGCACAATAGCACACGCATCCACACACGCTACTGCACGATAGCACACACATCCACACACACACATGTACCCTCTCAGTGGACTGTTTGACTCTGTCAGTGTTTGACTCTGTGAGTGTTTGACAGTGCTGTCTGTGAGTGTTTGACACTGAGAGTGTTTGACTCTGAGTTTTGACTCTGAGGATCTTCTCTGCTTGCAGGAGCTCATCCTGGATGCTGAGGACACCTGGATCCGTCTGGAGGGCCTAGCCGAGACCACCGCCTACACAGTGCGCCTGCAGGCGGCCAGAGGGCTGGAGACCAGCGCCATGGTCTCCACCTCCTTCACCACCCGTACGTCACACTCGCCTGCCCCACAGCACCGTGAAGAGGAAGATGTGTAGGGCTTGTGAGGGGAGGGTGATGAACCACAAGAGGGCGCTGTAGTGTTGGTGTTAATGTGGTAATTTCAGGGCCTTTAGTGAAGCTGGGGGTGATGGCTCCATGTTGTGGGAAGCCCTTTCATTTCATTCATGGGGGTGTTTTCAACATTTTGTTTTGGGTTCTTGTTTCTCTCAGTGTGACACCCAGTCTTTATTCTGAGTCACAACAGCTCTTAGTTTTCCAGAGTTTCTTGTGTTTGGGTTAAATCAACATGCAGTTAAATCTGCGTGCTGTAGTTAAATCTGTGCTGTAGTTGAATTGGTGTGCTGTAGTTAAAACTGTGCTGTAGTTGAATCTGTGGGCTGTGATTGAGTCAGTGCTGTAGTTGAATCAGTGCTGTAGTTGAATTGGTGCTATAGTTGAATCAGTGTGCTGTAGTTGAATCGGTGCTGTATTTGAATCAGTGTGCTGTATTTGAATCAGTGCTGTAGTTGAATCAGTGTGCTGTAGTTGAATCAGTGCTGTAGTTGAATCAGTGTGCTGTAGTTGAATCTGTGCTGTAGTTGAATCAGTGTACTGTAGTTGAATCGGTGCTGTAGTTGAATCGGTGCTGTAGTTGAATCAGTGTGCTGTATTTGAATCAGTGCTGTAGTTGAATCTGTGTGTTGTAGTTGAATCTGTGCTGTAGTTGAATCAGTGTGCTGTATTTGAATCAGTGCTGTAGTTGAATCAGTGTGCTGTAGTTAAATCTGTGCTGTAGTTGAATCAGTGTGCTGTAGTTGAATCAGTGTGCTGTAGTTGAATCAGTGTGCTGTAGTTGAATCAGTGTGCTGTATTTGAATCAGTGCTGTAGTTGAATCAGTGTGCTGTAGTTGAATCAGTGTGCTGTAGTTGAATTGGAGCTGTAGTTGAATTGGTGCTGTAGTTGAATTGGTGCTGTAGTTGAATCGGTGCTGTAGTTGAATCGGTGCTGTAGTTGAATCAGTGTGCTGTAGTTGAATCAGTGTGCTGTAGTTGAATCGGTGCTGTAGTTGAATCAGTGTGCTGTAATTGAATCGGTGCTGTAGTTGATTCTGTGCTGTAATTGAATCGGTGCTGTAGTTGATTCGGTGCTGTAGTTGAATCAGTGTGCTGTATTTGAATCAGTGTGCTGTATTTGAATCAGTGCTGTAGTTGAATCAGTGTGCTGTAGTTGAATCGGTGCTGTAGTTGAATCAGTGTGCTGTAGTTGAATCGGTGCTGTAGTTGAATCAGTGTGCTGTAGTTGAATCTGTGGGCTTGCTCCTACTTTGATCCTACTTCCTTCCTGGCCCTCGTGGTGTCTGTGTTCCAGGGCAGCGTCTGTTTGCCATGCCGCAGAACTGCGCCCAGCACCTGCTCAACGGAGAGCTTCTCAGCAGCGTCTACACCATCTACATCAACCGTGACTCCACCCAGGCCATGCAGGTGTACTGTGACATGCTGACCGACGGCGGCGGATGGATTGTGAGTGTCGTGGTGTGCCATGCAGACAAGATAAGAGCCACAGACCAACTACCCATGGTGCTGGGACTTTTATGTTAATTTCGTATCTGCTGTTCTGTCTTCTCAAAAGCTGGGCTATATAAAAGTCCCCCCCCCCCCCCCCCCCCACAGGACAGAGTGCTTTTTAGAGCTCTGAAACCGGGTGAAATATAATGAGAGTTAAGCGTAAGGTTAGAGCATCCTAGTGTATCATCCTGGTCTTCTCTTGGAAAGTGTCCAATCTGAGCAGAACTCATTACGACATTTAATGGATTTCAGTAAAGATCACTGTTGTGTTCCACCACTGGGAGCTGGTGTTCGGTGGTTGCAGGGGCACCTCATACAGCGTGGCCCTGCAATATCGGTCTGATGGGCTGCCTCTGTTTCAGGTGTTCCAGCGTCGGCAGAATGGCCTGACAGATTTCTCCAGGAAGTGGAGCGACTATCGGACTGGCTTCGGGAATTTGGAGGATGAATTCTGGCTAGGTGAGAAAAGCTAAAAACCTCACACTGTCACAGTGGCCAGCGTTGTCACTGTGGCCAGCATCATGGTGGCTGTGTCCTTGACTTCACATGGTGAGCTAAGCAATTTTCCATACGGACTCATGTATTGTGAAAATGAGTTGGCACTGGGTAACAGTATTTGAGGAAATTCAACCCTCACATCTCCGATTCCTCTAATTCGCTGTCATGTTTTCTGTGGGCAAAAGCTTCACACACTTCAATGTCACATTACCCAGAATCCTGCTACAGGCTTTTAGAAAGTAACAAGACTTTTTTTGGGCCAGACGCTTTGAATAAGCATGTAAAAGCAAATTCAGGTCGCAAACTTTCCAGGAACAAGACTGAGATGCTGGATGTGAAAGCACACCCAGTTCTCAGAGGAACTTCCTGTCTAGAGAAATGGCAGGGTTTGCTCATTTTCTCTGCTTATCTGTTTGTGCTCACATGATTGTGTGGCTGCACTTTCATGCCACGTTGACTTCATAATCTGTAATGATGACTTTCAGCTTTCAGATTCAATTTAAATCAGTAATTGTCTTCATCAAAAATCCAATTTGACAGAGAACAATTGAGCCTTTGGCATTTTTTCTGCTGCATGAATATTCTTTGCAAATCTCATTATAAAACGATAATTATATTCATTAAAACTCATGGGAAAAGGTTTTTTTTAGAGCCCAGATTTAGTGCATAGTTTCACTGTAAGATAAATAGAAAACATTATGAATAATCCCCCTGTAAACATTTAATCCTGGATGGTGTGCATAGTTATTTTTAGTCTAAAAACATTTAAAAGATGTTGAATGATGAGTAGAATGATGATTTCTGTGCTCTGATATTACAAAATTCTTTCAATATTGTTGTAACCAGGTTCCTTCGGATCAGTCACATTGCAGATCGGTGTTGTCACTGCCCCACTGTGGATACCACATGTATCTCTCTTAGGTGGAATGAATAAATCCTTCATCCAGACGCTCACTGGTACCATGTCCTGCTCACTATAACGCGCCAAAGCATCTCCAGCGTCTCACGCCCCCTTGTTTCACTTTCAGTCCAGTTCATGGTTCTGAGAACTTACTGAATGTCAAAGTGCTTCAGCCTGTGGACCCCCCCCCCCCCCCCCATTTTAGCTGCAATATTTCTTGCTCTCCAGCGAGCAGAAACACTGGCCATTCATCACGGCGCACAAACCGTCTGGCATGGTTCCATTAAGGTGTCAGACGCATCGAAAGCCACTGGGAGGCAATGAAAGAACCCTATATTCACCTGTCCTTCATCTCACGCGGTTAACGTGTGACTGCCACGTCCCTGCCTCCCTCTGGCCTTACTCAGCCAAACAAGGCCCGGTTGGCGGTGACGGCCCGCTGCGATGAGGAGCGCTCTGAGCTGACTGCCACTCACCATGAGACTCGCCATCAGAAAGACACTGGAGGGCAACGTTGCAGTAGATGGGAAATGTAGTTCCTACAGCTCCACACAGGCCCTTACTGAGTTCACAGTGGTTGGTGTACATGTAGTTTCTGAGGGTCATTCGAGACGTGTGAACTTTGTTGCTTGGAGACAAAGGCATCATGCCACAGACTGAGCTGGAAGTAAACAGATGTCTGTCGATTAACAGCTTTCTAATACAGACGTAAAAGCTGCCATCTTCAGTTTCTCCTCCAAACACCCACGATCGGTATGACTATCACGCCGCCTGCTTTTCAGACGTGTGGTTCTAAGCCGCCGGTGCAGCAGGAGGGAAAGCAGGGTTTGTGAAAGGAAGCTATAATTGCACTTTTCGTTTTCTCCTTGAGTACCGTGAAGGTGCAAGTGCGTGGCAGTAGTGAAACAGTGCGGAGTAACACAGCACATGGTGTATAACGAGAACAAAGGAACGCTGAATGAATCATCTCTCCCTTAATAATCAAATAAATTCCATGTTGACTAGTGTTTTTGTACAGTATAATACACCAGGGGATGCAGGGGGGAAGGGACAGTTGCACTGTGATTCTCTGCTGAGGTGATATGGGACTTTTCCTCCCACTCAGAAAAGACTGCTGTGTTGAACCTGTGAACATGGTGTTTGGGTGATCCTGACGTTAGGTCCAGAGGGTTACGCTTGATGGAGATGCAGTCCAGAGCTTGATGGAGACTGTGCTGGTGACCGTGAACATCAGTCCAGAGTTTGATGGAGACTGCTGCCCCTGTAGAATCATTTCTGCTTTCTGTCTTATTTCTGGGCATCTGCAATGACTCCATGCAACATCTCACTTCACGTTGGAGATAATTGGTTATCTCTGGTGAACAGGCAGCGTGTTTCATGCTTCCGTTTCTTATCTCCTGCCACGTGAACTGTAGAGAGAGAGTGTTAGGAACTGCCTGATCCAACGCAGTCCGCTGACAGTCAACTACAGACTCTTATCTCTGTGCTCCATATATGGAGAGATTGAGCCTTTCCTCTGTGCTTCTGGCCAGAAAGCAGGGGTCCTCTCCTCAGACGAAAGATTGCATAGTGTCTGAACCCACTGGTGTCCCAGTTCAGAGCCCAAGTATAGCTGGCATCCACAGTTCAACTGGGCCCTGTTTTGCTGAGCACTGGGTAAGAATGAGAAGTTGATGTGGTGGTTGCCCAAGGCTACGTTCCAAAACTATGTTCTGGAAGGTATCGAGAGGTCCTGGATGGGTCCATGACAGTGTGTGGTCCTGTCTGTTCATGCAGGTTTGGACAATATCCAAAAGATCACAGCTCAAGGCCGCTATGAACTCCGGATTGACATGAAAGATGGCCAAGAGGCCGTCTACGCCACCTACGACAGGTTCTCCATTGGAGATGCCAAAAGCTTCTACAAACTGAGAATAGGAGAATACAACGGCACTGCAGGTGAGTGGATGTCGATTAGACCTGAAAAAGAAAGTAGAACCTTGTCAAAGGTTCGAACATATTTTTGTTTTTTGTTTCAGAATGCTCTATTGAGAAGAAATCCACTCAAATCCACTCAAATCTGCTCAGTTGGCTGAGTATAATTGGGTCCATGTGCTTTCTCTCTTTACCAGGTGACTCTCTGAGTTACCACCAGGGCCGCCCCTTCTCCACCAAAGACAGGGACAACGACATCGCTGTGACTAACTGCGCCCTCTCCTACAAAGGAGCTTGGTGGTATAAGAACTGCCACAGAGCCAACCTCAACGGCAAATATGGGGAGTCCCGACACAGCCAGGTCAGTCCCCCGATCACACGGTTGAGTCAGAGTCCCGAAAACGTGCCAGGTAGGTCCCCAGATCACACGGTTGAGTCAGAGTCCCCGACACAGTCAGATCAGTCCTCAGATCACACGGTTGAGTCAGAGTCCCAACACAGCCAGGTGAGTCCCCAGATCACACGGTTGAGTGAGAGTCCCAACACAGCCAGATGAGTCCCCAGATAACACGGTTGAATCAGAGTCCCAATACAGCCAGATGAGTCCCCAGATCACACGGTTGAATCAGTCCCCACACAGCCAGGTCAGTCCTCAGATCACACGGTTGAGTCAGAGTCCCAACACAGCCAGCTCAGTCCCCAGATCACACGGTTGAGTCAGAGTCCCAACACAGCCAGCTCAGTCCTCAGATCACATGGTTGAGTCAGAGTCCCAACACAGCCAGGTGAGTCCTCAGATCACACGGTTGAGTCAGAGTCCCCACACAGCCAGCTCAGTCCTCAGATCACATGGTTGAGTCAGAGTCCCAACACAGCCAACTCAGTCCCCAGATCACACGGTTGAGTCAGAGTCCCCACACAGCCAGGTCAGTCCCCAGATCACACGGTTGAGTCAGAGTCCCAACACAGCCAGGTCAGTCCTCAGATCACATGGTTGAGTCAGAGTCCCCACCAACCCCTCACATGCAGTTTTAGACAAACACTTAAAGCGGCTCATTACACTAGGTGAGCAATATATTTTCGTAATTACTCTCATGTACTTGTGTTTTCATTTCAAGAAACACAGTCTTCATCACCATCAGCATAAATGGCACGATTCTGAGAATAGTGAGAAAAGAATGCAGAATCCATGACAACCATTATCAGATCACAGGAACCACAAACCTTAAATGGACCAGCATCCTGTCTGGAAGTCACTTTATCTTGATCAACGTCTCTAAACTTGGCCAGGCAGGTTTATTTAAAAGACAAAAATGTGCAAACCCCACAGGAATTGTGCATTACTCTTTTACTCTATATGTATATATAAATTTTATAACACTTATAAGTGATATAAATATCGTCTGTGCTTGGGAAGTACAGTACATTGAAAACATCATGGTTGTCTTTTTCTGGTAACGCTTCCAGTACCATTTATAAGTCCAAACAACTGCACTGTGGTTAATCATGAACACATCTTGCTGCTCATGAGAGACGCTTTATGAGTTCAGTAGCCTGGTAGGAAATCCCTCAGCATTTAAAACCCTGTTAGTTCTTCACACCTTCAGGGTTGTACCTCAGAGAGTTAACCAAACACAAGTCTTTGTGAGGCGGTGACGTGTGCTGAGGGAGTGTAGTGGTCACAGTGCCCGTGAGCTGAGGGAGTGTAGTGGTCACAGTGCCCGTGTGCTGAGGGAGTGTAGTGGTCACAGTGCCCGTGAGCTGAGGGAGTGTAGTGGTCACAGTGCCCGTGTGCTGAGGGAGTGTAGTGGTCACAGTGCCCGTGTGCTGAGGGAGTGTAGTGGTCACAGTGCCCGTGTGCTGAGGGAGTGTAGTGGTCACAGTGCCCGTGTGCTGAGGGAGTGTAGTGGTCACAGTGCCCGTGTGCTGAGGGAGTGTAGTGGTCACAGTGCCCGTGTGCTGAGGGAGTGTAGTGGTCACAGTGCCCGTGAGCTGAGGGAGTGTAGTAGTCACAGTGCCCGTGAGCTGAGGGAGTGTAGTGGTCACAGTGCCCGTGAGCTGAGGGAGTGTAGTGGTCACAGTGCCCGTGTGCTGATCATGTGTGCTGCTTTGCCCCTGATTGTTGTTTGATTTCTGGGTTCATTTCTTTTGAAGACAGTATACCACTGGTACACCAGTCAATCATTCCAGTCACTCAGACACACTGGTTAACACATGAAAGTGTTTCTAGATTTTCTGAAATCATGCTGACAAAAATCTGTTTATTTTCAATGCATCAAAAAAACCAAAAAATTTTTAAAGACTCACCAATAGTGTTTGAGATCAAGATACTCGTTTCACATGGAATATTAGCATGTTGCAAACCTTTTTAGCGATATAGCCAATACTGTGCACAGTGAACTGTGTATTGTGTGAATATTGTGTAAAACATAAACGTTTTTCTCCCTTCACTTTATTTAGGGGATCAACTGGCATAAGTGGAAAGGTCATGAGTTCTCCATTCCTTTTGTGGAGATGAAGATGAGGCCCTTTAATTACCACGGTGCCAGCAGCAAGCGGAGGAGGCGTGCTCTCCATTAACTCCGCCCCCGCTCCACAACCACGCCCACTCCCCCCCAGAGATGCTGCAGCAGAACATAGGAACACCGGGCTAAGTAACTTATTTGAACTCTTGAACAGCTCTCCTTGAGGAATTACGAGTGCCGACGATGAACCCTTTGACCTGTAAGATGTTTTCCTTCTGTGTAACACTTGTGGTCCAGTACAGGAAGGTGTAAAAGAAAAAAAATGGCGGTGTGCTTACAACGAGTGATGTGCTGAAACGATTTACCTTTAATGGTCACATGAGAGACCTCACGTCTTAGAGAGGGTCATTTTACCCTTCTGAGAAAGAAGACAGAAAACAAGAACACACAAAACAACAAGAGACGTCTATTTTTATATAAGATGAAAGACCTTGTAAAAATGACTTAAGTTGAAATGGTTGAAAAGTGCAAAACCTGTACCCTATTTTATTTTTAATCAGAAAAATATTTTGATCATCTTTCAGTTTACTCTGCCATCTGAGACACGAGTGTGGTAACTTACCTTTGACGTCCTGATTTAAGAAATGTTATTTTTCGTTGCAGATGAACCAAATTAATGTAGTTAAGGGCACCCAGCCTCTTGTCAAATCAAAATGCACCACAGTTGGAAATAAGTTTAACGAATTCATCTATCGTTACATTGATGGTATTTTTGAAAACCAAAGATTTCCGAAGGAGAAACACCTTTGGTTGACAGACTGACCTGCGTACTGGACGTCAACATTAATTAAAACATCACACTTTTATCAATGTGGTGCCATCATTACTCACTAGGAATCCCAGACAATCCGGCAACTCTTCCTTTGGATATCGTTCCATGTGTATGCACATATTTGTGAAGATTGTTAGAAAAAAAAGCAGTATTATTCTCCCATTTTTGTAAATCCAGTTTATTGATTTCAGTCAGATTCCTGTGCCGTATTTGAAACTAGTGTTTCTTTAATAATTTCCTGAGGTACATTATTTGTGGGTAATAAGCAGTTTGAAGAATGCTATCATGCTGTTGTCATTAAGTGGGTTAAACATTTTTGATTCTGTACCTTGATAACTCACAATGACTATCTATACCCCACTGTCTCCTCTTAGTTACTAATTTATCTACGCTGTGAGACGAGGTACGAGGTAATGTCTCATGTTGCAGTGTTTTCAGAGAGACAGATGTCTCAAGTATTTATGCTCTAAGGTCAGACCGATTGCTGCTTGGGTGTTGATTCAGTCTCATACAGAAATGGTCAATATATAATTGCAATGAGCATATTCTTTCTTTTTTTGAGTATGTACTAATTAAACTGACTAACACCTCCATATATTTTGTATAAAATGTAACCTTTTAACATTTTAAACATCATATTTTTCAAACCATCTGTGAGGTTTATAATAGAACCAGTTTTACATCAGAGGCCACACTTACATATTGTCAGACTACTTCAACTCTTCAAACTTTTGAAAAATTTAACTCGCCTGAATAGTGTAATATTTAAAGTTCACATGTATATTTCTGGTTGATCCTCACCTTTGAAATGAAATGTGAGTTATAATAGAATATTTTAAAATATATTCACAAGTTTCTAAGAGCAGAAAGATGGCGCCACATGGCATTTACACATCACCAGGTCCATATACATCTACAAGTAGTCCTGTAAAAACCGTTCTAAACCGCTCAAGTGTGTCCAACCCAAACAACAAAATTTTATTTAAAATAGTACAAATTCAAAACAATACAATTCAAAATAAAAGTAACATTCAAATTTAAACAGTAAAGGATACATTATGTTTACTTAAACTTTACCTCAGAAAACAACTGCATGTTTAATGTTTGAATGAGAGCATTTTGAAGGTTTTCTAAAAAATTTAATGTCAAATCTATACAAGCAAATTAAGGATTGGAGGGTCTTTTACACTCAAATATAAAAATACCTTCAACAAATAGATTTGCCCAAAGCACGTTTAATGAGCTCTGCTTGACTGTATGCTTTAAATGCATTCATTATTTTTGTATTTAATTGATGTCATGTGGCCTGCAGTGTTGAATTTCAGCCTATACCAACGTACATCGGTACACTTTTTGTTCCAATTAAACACTATATGTTTTTCAACCAAGAGAGAAACACACAAGTGGTTTGTTTCACTTATGAGTGAACTGCCACAGGCTTCCATGAGCCCACCTGTGCCAAATGGTCACCTGCACCTGGCCATGGTCCATTAGGACTGGACACAAACCCAGTAATGGGTGCCTATAAACTGGGGTTTTATTTTTTCTAACCCCGTGGTATTTATGGCTTATACATGGCATTACCTACACGAATATTGACTTTTATTTTGAATAACATAGAGTTCTGCTTAACGCACCTTTAATGTCTTTATGTTTCCATATTACTGTAGGGGTACGTGATTAACGATTTTAACTCTTTGCATCGTGTGACAGACTGAAAATCAGTCATGAATTCAGAGTGTTCATCACTGCCCAAGCTGTTCCTTTGGCTATAAATAATCGTTAAATATTTTCCACGCTCAACAGACATGGACCCAAACTGTGACAGCTTGTTCTCTTCTTAACAGTAGCTGTCCTGCTGTAAATTAGGCAGGGCTGTCAGGTTCAGGCCAAGTGTCACCCTGTTCCCGTGCTATTGGGAAAAGTGTGAGGCTCACTGACTGCACTCACGTTGATTAGCTGCTCTCTTAATGGCTGTTTTTTTTTAATTGGCTGCACTGTGAAGTCTTAACTGCCACAGACATGGTAGCCCTGCTAAGTCCTGTAAGCACTCTGTTCAGGAAAGAGCTGACCGCCACTCCGAGAAACTGTTATTAACAAGACCCCAACGAACACAATAAATAAAATCAGAATCCAACGTAGCAAAGAACATTACAGATGAGCTAAATGATACGTAGAATAACAGCTTGCGCATCTGGCCTGCTAGCCTAATGCCCCTGACATTCAGCCTGGAGTTGGAGGCGTTGTTGCATCACCTTCCCCATCAGGGGTACGAGTTGGAGCGAGTGAGGTGGAGACAGGTGGAGACAGATCACGTTTGCTTCTGCCAGTCTACCTGATTTTCTGTAAGAGGACTTGAGATTTGTTTTGAAGAGAAGGAAGAAGGAGAACTTGTGCTTTTGGCAGAGAGAGAGGGAGAGAGAGAGGAGAGAAGGGGCGAGAGAGAAAGAGGGGGAGAGATGGATGCAGAGAGAGGGAGAGAGCAAGAGAGAGAGACAGAGGGAGTAAGAGAGAGGGGGAGAGAGAGAAAGAGAGGGGTGGTGCTGGCCATTAGAATTCTCCTCCATTATTTATTTATCCAGCATAGGCCAATGTTCCTTATGCTCCTCGTGCTCCTCGTGCTTCTCATGTTCTTCGTGCTCCTCATGTTCTTCGTGCTCCTCATGTTCTTCATGCTCCTCATGCTCTTCATGCTCTTCATGCTCCTCGTGCTCCTCATGTTCTTCGTGCTCCTCATGCTCTTCATGCTCCTCGTGCTCCTCGTGCTCCTCATGCTCCTCGTGCTCCTCGTGCTCCTCATGTTCTTCATGCTCCTCATGTTCTTCATGCTCCTCGTGCTCCTCGTGCACCTCATGCTCCTCGTGCTCCTCGTGCTCCTCATGCTCCTCATGTTCTTCATGCTCCTCATGTTCTTCATGCTCCTCATGCTCCTCGTGCTCCTCAAGTTCTTCGTGCTCCTCATGTTCTTCGTGCTCCTCATGTTCTTCGTGCTCCTCATGCTCTTCATGCTCCTCATGCTCCTCGTGCTCCTCATGCTCCTCATGCTCCTCATGTTCTTCATGCTCCTCATGTTCTTCATGCTCCTCGTGCTCCTCGTGCTCCTCAAGTTCTTCGTGCTCCTCGTGCTCCTCATTCTCCACTCCATTTCCAAAAGTTTCTCATCCATTGGCCACAGACCACAGTACCACAGCAACATACTAAGAAGGGCGTCGCTCAGAGCACTTTGGGATTCCCACTACACTGCAGAATTAGAAACAAACCACTTCTTTATGAATAATGTTATTGTGTTTTATGGACACGTTTGTCTTCGGTGCTCCCTTGGGCACTTTCTCCTGTGGTGTTACTAATCTGTGAGATGTATGCTGGAGGGGGGTTGTGAGCGTGAGTTGCACATGCTGGAATGAACCTCCTCTCCCTCCGTGATTCCCGGGGTTTGCTGAGAGGACATCACATTGCTATGGCAACACACAACATGTAGGGAAAAGGTGGATGTTGGGAATATGTATCTCTGTAATAAACTGAACGCATTCTGTTAGATAAACTTGGATATTCATGTGACGGATCAAATTAGCTCTAGTTTGACTTAAATCCTGCTGTATAGTTCCTTTTTTAATACATTTTCTACTCATTAATAAAATATTCTAAATACAATTGTGGTTTCTTGCCTCGTGTTTGGTGATTTTTCATGAGAATATCTGCAGTAGAATTGAAAGAGTTGGCTGGATGATGTTTAAATCTTTGCAGAATCACTGAGCCTCAAAGCGTTTTCAAAATAAAAGCCTCATCCTTGCTTCTTTCATCCTGTTAAAACAGACCCCTTTCATGCCACTTTTACATTCGGACCATGGAATTCATGTCTTGCCAGATGGGTGCTAATACCCAGCTTCTTCCGACCCGAGGACGGCGAGGCCCACGTGGCCGGCGAGCTGAGCAGGGCCGGAGGAGCAGGACGGATCGGCCTGTACTGCCAGCCGCTCACAGAAAAGTCCAGCAGAACAAATCATGACTGAATCAGGCCCGAGCGTCCACAGCAGCACGCGATGTGTGTAATAACAAACATAAGGGCTGAGCTGGGGCATAACCTGAGTGGCAGACAGACTGGGGTTTGTGACAGCTATGAAAACAGAGTCAGTCCTTCACAGCACTCTAACAGCACAGCACAATAACTCCAGCCCTTAAAACACACCACAATAACACTCCAGCGCACCACAATAACACACCAGCCCACCACAATAACATGCCAGCGCACCACAATAACACGCCAGCACACCACAATTACACACCAGCACACCACAATAACTTCAGCCCTAAAAACTAACCAGCACACCACAAAGGAACCAGCCTTTACACTGTATGTGTACCTAAGCTACTGTTCCCTGACCACGAAGGACATCGTTCTGCTTTCTAAAGGACACCACTCCCTAAAATGCTAACTTTGTCATTAACATTTGACATCTGCTCGGGCCCAGTTAGCATGAAGAAAATGTGAGTAATTGGGCCACAGTAGTTTCATTTCCTTCGACTTTACTGGTCGTTGTGACGGAGCACAACTTCTTAAAGTGTTTGGAGGTAAGTGCAGTAGAAACACTGACACATTGTTGTGTATTTTCTCGGAAAAGAAAGGAAAAAAGACAAGTTTCATGGCCAGTGGGCAAAAATCGTGCGGGGGCAAGCCCAATGTGTTCAGCCTCACTGCTATGCTGAGCTGCTCTGATACAGCCACAGATTACAGCTCCGCCTGGACTATTAACAGAAAACACTTAGACAGGGCACTGTGCCACCTGACTTCCGCTGGTCTTCAGCTCCAAATTCCTTCAGGAGGCCCGGCACACCCTCGCTGGGGCCTGCGATCGCTTGGTGTCGCCTCTAAGCACTGCTCTGGAGCCCTGGGTGAGCTCGGCTGTGGGTGAGTAAGATGTGAGAAGGCAGTGAACGCCTCCCACCCCACCCAAAATGTTCACAAGTGGTGGAGCAGAGAGAACTAATCACTCCTGACTAGGCCGGACTGGAGCTGCTGCTATTAGAGGAGACGCCAGACTGGCAGAGACCGCAGGACAACATCGAGTGAAACTGGTTCAGCATAACCTACCAGAAACACCAGAAGGATGCTGAATTGGCAATGACTGCAATATCAGACGTCTTCTCAAGGTAAGGTTATTGTAAGGTTATTGTAAGGTTATTGTAGTGCATCATTCAGGGTGGCCATTGCAACTTACATTGTGAAAATTTGGGACTCCTGACACTCTGTTTTCTGTAGGTCAGCTGTTTGGTCATCTATACAATCCAACTACTAAATGTTTCAGGGGAATGTGAGCTGGTGTATGTTTACAGCAGACTATAGACCTGTGGCACAATATGAGAACATAACTTTGGAAAGGTGTTAAGATGTCAAGGTTTCAGTAATTCTGATTTAAAGTGCAGAGCCACAACACTTGTGTGGTTTCCTTTCTCCTTTCAGCTCCTAGAGAACACTGCCTGTTTAACAGAACATATTTACTAAACCCTAATGAGACCAGTTTCCATCGCTGCCCTGCTTGGGTAATGTGCAGAGCCCATGAGTGGGGTGGTGAGTGGGATGATGAGTGGGGGATGAGTGGGGTGGTGAGTGGGGGATGAGTGGGGTGGTGAGTGGGATGATGAGTGGGGGATGAGTGGGGTGGTGAGTGGGGGATGAGTGGGGTTGTGAGTGGGGGATGAGTGGGGTGATGAGTGGGGGATGAGTGGGGTGGTGAGTGGGGTGGTGAGTGGGGGGATGAGTGGGGGGGTGAGTGGGGTGGTGAGTGGAGTGATGAGTGGGGGTGATATGGGGTGAGTGGGGGATGAGTGGGGGTGATATGGGGTGAGTGGGGGGATGAGTGGGGGGATGAGTGGGGTGGTGAGTGGGGGATGAGTGGGGTGGTGAGTGGGGGGATGAGTGGGGTTGTGAGGGGTTGTGAGTGGGGGATGAATGAGGTGGTGAGTGGGGTGGTGAGTGGAGTGATGAGTGGGGTGGTGAGTGGAGTGATGAGTGGGGTGGTGAGTGGGGGGATGAGTGGGGTTGTGAGTGGGGTGGTGAGTGGGGGGATGAGTGGGGGGATGAGTGGGGTTGTGAGTGTGGGGATGAGTGGGGTTGTGAGTGGGGGATGAGTGAGGTGGTGAGTGCACAGTAAAACTGGCAGTGTTATATTAACACTTAAAGTGTTGATTTTAACACTATTCGGGAGCTTATATGGTCCCACTCTACAGAGAGTAAAATTTACTCTGATAGAAGTGTTACATTTTCAGTGTTAATTTTACAATAAATAGTGTTAATAAATAACTCTTGCAGTGTACAATGTTACTCTGGCTAGTGTTGTTTACATTTAACACTCGGGGTCATTTAACACTTAAAGTGTTATTTTTACTCCACTTGGTAAGTGTAACTAAAACTATTCTTTCCAGTGTTAAACTTATTTCATTGTTTCTACTATTATTATTTAAAGTCACTTACAATTAAAACATGCAACAAAACATTTTCTTGTTCAAAAACAATTTTTATTAAAACACCTCATTAAAACTTGCAGCAAAAATCTGACGACAGTGCACAATCACACTTGAAACTGCTTGTGCTGTAGACCAGCGTTTCTCAACCAGGGTGCCGCGGCACCCTGGGGTGCCGTCTGTCTTCCTCAGGGGTGCCGTCAAAATATTCTGATGTGAAAAAAACTATAGTGTTAAAAGTTGAAGTTTATATACTCTTTAAATCGCTTTAAAACATAAAAAAATTTGGTGGGCGTGAGCTACATAGGATACGTAGGAATTCTGGGAGAAACTCTGTCAGGTGTTGATTTTAAACTCAACACCATACAGAGTTAAACAAATTTAACTCCCCGGAATAACACCAACTCTTTTGGGAAAAAACACTATCTAGAGTAAACAAGTGTTGAATTAACACTTGTTGGTGTTGTATTTTTAACAGGCAACACCAACACTGGAAATTTAACACTTCTGAATTTGCTGTGTGGGGGGATGAGTGGGGTGGTGAGTGGAGTGATGAGTGGGGTGGTGAGTGGGGGGATGGGTGGGGTTGTGAGTGGGGGGATGAGTGGGGTGGTGAGTGGGGGGATGAGTGGGGTGGTGAATGGGGGGTGAGTGAGGGGATGAGTGGGGTGGTGAGTGGGGGGGATGAGTGGGGTGGTGAGTGGGGGGGGGTGAGTGGGGGATGAGTGGGGTGGTGAGTGGGGGATGAGTGGGGTGGTGAGTGGGGGGGATGAGTGGGGTGGTCAGTGAGGGGATGAGTGGGGTTGTGAGTGGGGGGATGAGTGGGGTGGTGAGTGGGGTAGTGAGTGGGGGGGATGAGTGGGGTAGTGAGTGAGGGGATGAGTGGGGTTGTGAGTGGGGGGATGAGTGGGGTGGTGAGTGGGGGGATGAGTGGGGTGGGGGATGAGTGGGGTGGTGAGTGGGGGAATGAGTGGGGTTGTGAGTGGGGGATGAGTGGGGTGGTAAGTGTGGGGGTGAGTAGGGTTGTGAGTGGGGTGGTAAGTGTGGGGGTGAGTAGGGTTGTGAGTGGGATGCTTGTACCCCTGGGGGGGGCAATTTCCAGTGCCTGGAAGCATGAGGTATAAATGTTGAAATCAGTGTGCAGGGCAACATTTCTCTATAAACCATTTCACACAGGACATGTTTCAGCTCGCAGTACTGGGTACAAGTGCACCACACCCCCCCTGGGGGAAACTCTCCCAACCAGTGTGCCCCCCCCCCCCCCCCCCCCAACCAGGGTGCTCTCCCCTCCCCCTCTCATCTAGGTTCACCCCATAAAAGGTCATGACTCTGAATGGTTTTTGAGACTTGTTTAGGACTATTTCTCTTCCACAGCATCATTCTGTCTCTCTATTTCTCTCTCTATCTCTCCTCTATCTCCTTCAGCTTCATTCTATTTCTCTTTTCTCCTCTCTCTCCCCCTCACACCTTCATTCCATCTGTTTCTTTTTCGTCCCCCTTGTCTAAGTCTCTGTCTGTCTGTATGTCTCTCTTCCTCTCTCTTTTTTTAATAGAGTCCAGACCCCTCCCAAATGATGGAAAATGATTGGGGGTTATTAAGGGTTATTGAGGATTATACTTTCTGTCATGAGTCTTTCACTAGAGGAAACAGTGTTCACTGTGTTCACCTGAACAGGAAGAGCTGTCCTGCCATCTTGATACGACCTGCAGGTTCTGGTGTGTAAAGTGTTAACCCACCACTCCCCAGAGGAAGTGAAAACACTAACGTAATGGCACCCTAACCTGCTCCTCAGTCCATTAAAAACATTTACAGTAACTTTAGCGAGCACACGGCTATAACCAAGCTCACCTTTTCACAGACGCATTTTCTCTTCATTTATTCTTGGCAGTCTTGACTGACAGATCATTCTGCAATCTTGCCAGCAGTTTTATGCATATGTCTTCAGAGTGGAAGGCGGTGAGGTAGGAGCCCAGAAATAACCCTGCTCTTGGGCACATGCTAACAGTGAGGTCAGTCTAAACTCTGCTGGGAAAATCCCAACTTTTTTACTTTTATATTCTCAGAGAAACTGAACATTAAAAAGGCAGAAGTGAAAACGAGACACTGGTGGTGGATTTCAAACACACAGACATTAAGTGCTCACTTGAGCTTGATCAAGCCTGTATCAAACTGTGGTAAACATTCAGCGTTTCTCCATTATTCATCCAGCTTTCACAAGCGAGTAATACTGGGCTGTGTAGAATCACAGCAGGACTCTTCCAGCGATATTATTCACTATTATTACTAGTATTATGCACTATAGTGTTCCAAATATTATTATCACTATGGTTTGAAAATGTTTCACATATTATCTGTATGATAGCATCGATGTGTTCCACAGATTAGTTAGATTATAGTATTATTATAGTATGTTCCAAAGATTATTAATATTGTAGTATTAGCAGATTATTATTATAGATTGTTATTATTGTAGTATAAACATGTGCTGCACAGATTATCATAGTTTTAACACGTTCCACATATTATTAGTACAGTATTATCATAGTAACATGTATTAATGTAGTAATGTAACATATTAACATAGATTCTCTTTATCAGAGTCGTACTAATTGATTTTCTGAACTGATTTTCTTTCTGCAGACATCCATAGGTAAAGAATGGTATGCGTTTGCTCAAGTTTATTAGAATTCCACTTTTCTGACAGATTTGTTGCGTTGCGTGGGTGGTTGCTAACAAACCAATCAACTAAGAGTCTAAACAGAGAAACAGGAAGTTATGTGGAAATCAAAGGTTTTTTTTTTTTTTACTTAGACATACCACATGTCATGAGAAAGAAAGAAAGAAAGAAAGAAAGAAAGAAAGAAAGAAAGAAAGAAAGAAAAGAAACACAGAAAGAAACAAAGAAAGGCATATGTAAGATGTGTGTGTTATAGACCTCTGCCTGGTTCTGGGAACAAAGGAGCCCATTTAAGGTTGAGCACAGAGTTTCTCCAGCGTTTCTCCAGTCTCTCCTGTTTATGTAGCACTGGGCTGATACATTTTCTCAGCCTGAGTCATGGTCTGTGTTGTGTTGGCTGCTGGTTAGCAACAGCTGGTGCTATATTTGGGTTCTCCTAAGACTCCACCAGAGACTCTGCTCTTTATTTTCATTAAGAGTGAAGCTCTTATAAACGGAGACGTACGCAGTGTCTCTGAGGCAGGAACCCCACGGGTGTCCTGCTGGCCTCTGTCAGCGCCACGCTTGATGAAGTGACTGCAGAGAGCAAGGGCCTGAGTCCTGCTGAGTCCTGCTGAGTCCTGCTCTGAGTCCTGCTTTGAGTCCTGCTCTGAGTCCTGCTCTGAGTCCTGCTTTGAGTCCTGCTTTGAGTCCTGCTCTGAGTCCTGCTCTGAGTCCTGCTCTGAGTCCTGCTCTGAGTCCTGCTGAGTCCTGCCCTGAGTCCTGCCCTGAGTCCTGCTCTGAGTCCTGCTCTGAGTCCTGCTCTGAGTCCTGCTTTGAGTCCTGCTTTGAGTCCTGCTTTGAGTCCTGCCCTGAGTCCTGCTCTGAGTCCTGCTCTGATTCCTGCTCTGATTCCTGCCCTGAGTCCTGCCCTGAGTCCTGCCCTGAGTCCTGCTCTGATTCCTGCTCCGAGTCCTGTTGAGTCCTGCCCTGAGTCCTGCCCTGAGTCCTGCCCTGAGTCCTGCTCCCCTCATTTCACCAAATCAAAGTGATCTTATGTGTTTACACTGTGGCTTTGTGGGGTCCGATGTTTCTGAAGACTACAGTGTGACGGCTCGTGTTGTGTAAGGTCTAAATTTAAAACATCGTCAGAAGTCAACAGAGTTGTTGCGGCTATGTAGTGAAATTCATCCCAGCACTGTAATCAAGGTTTCACTTCCTGAAGACTGCATTTTCATATAAATTACATTATAGTTCACTTAGAGACTCAGAGCCTGTTTAACATCATAATGAAAGCATTGTTGTTTTATGATGCTTCAGCTAGTCTGCTGTTGACGAGCCACAGCCCGGAAAATCTCCACCAACGACACTTTCAGTTCTGCACAGCGTACGCTCTATTTATCTCTGTGCCCCAGAGGCTGACATACAGATACAGCCACACAGACGCATACACAGCTGCTAACAGGCCAGATTCATGCAAAACGTGCAAAGTGAGGTCTTGGTTGGGCCCTCAGAAGCAGGGCGATGCTCTCCAGTAAAATGTAGATGTTTACTGGAACACAATTACAAAGTCAGTAAGCTTAAACACTCACTCAGCTAACAGTCAAAATGTCTAACCAGTCACAAGCGCAACATTTGGCATCGGGCGTGTTCTTTCTCACCACTGGATGTGGGCCTAACTACCCTGGACCTCACCACAGCGATAGGGATGGCTGCTCCTCACTGAAACAGGGACAGGTATTTGCAGGCAGGTCACAACAACTCAGCATTTTTCTGCTTCATTTCCTTGTTACTTTTTTTTTTTTCTGTCGTTGATATCCCTACATCAGCGGACAGAGCTGTGTAGCACGCCGGGAGGCTGTCGGCTAACGGCACCTCCCTGCCCCCCCCTCATCTGTGATGTCACGGGGAAGTGGAGCGTGTCGTTGCCCAGAAGAATGAAGCAGAGGGTGAGTCTATAGTAAGCTTGTTCTCTCAGCCTGTGCCCTAGCGAGAGAGGAGGGGGCACACACAGAGCCTCACCGCAGGTCGTAAGCACACTGGTGGTTGGGTGGAGAGGCAAGTTGTGTGGTAGCAGCAACAAGTGGCCATTCACGGAGCGGAGAGGTTTATATGGCCTGGTCAGAGACATCTGGATGGTGTGTGCATAGAGCCGGTAAGGTTCAGCTTTCCTGGGATGTGATGGAGTGTGTGGGTGACGCATGGCTGGTAGACTCACGTGGGAGTGGTTTGTGGTGTTCAGTTCAACGCTCATCGGTGAGACCACGGATATCTCAGTGACGTATCTGTGAACACGGTGAGAACTGCGATGGGGTTTTCCAACGTTAGCAACTGGGTGATGAAGATGTGGATGATGAAGCAATACACATAGCAGTGTGTGCTGGAGTTGTATTGGACTTGTACTGGAGTTGTATTGGAGTTGTACTGGAGTTGTACTGGAGTTGTGCTGGAGTTGTGCTGGAATTGTACTGGAGTTGTGCTGGAGTTGTATTGGAGTTGTTCTGAAGTTGTATTGGAGTTGTGCTGGAGTTTTACTGGAGTTGTGCTGGAGTTGTGCTGTTGCTGAGGAGATGGATAACATTTCCTGAAAAGGTAAAACAGAAGTAATTCCTTTATTTACATTCTTAAACCAAACTGTATGAAAAAATACCTTTTGATACCAAATAAATATTAACAGATGTAAATGATCACAAATGTTAACAGGCCAGCTGTTTTAATAGCCAGTTCCTTTTCGTAAACATTTCCTTAATAGGTTTTATATTAGCAGTTGATGTAATTGTTTCTGCACAAAGCAAGTTATGTAGCTTCCTGAGGTTTCAAGCAGACATACACAGATGGATTTAAAGCTAAATGATGGTGAGGACTGATGGTTTTGCCAGCAACACTGGGCCTAATTCACTCAGAGAGGGAACACAGACAGACAAAACATTCAGAGAGGGAACACACAGAGACGAAACACACAGAGAGGGAACACAGAGATGAAACACTTAAAGAGGGAACACACAGAGAGACGAAACACACAGAAAGGGAACACACAGAGATGAAACACTCGGAGAGAGAACACACAGAGAGGGAACACAGAGATGAAACACTTAGAGAGGGAACACACAGAGACGAAACACACAGAGAGGGAACACAGAGATGAAACACTTAGAGAGGGAACACACAGAGAGACGAAACACACAGAGAGGGAACACACAGAGATGAAACACTCGGAGAGAGAACACACAGAGAGGGAACACACAGAGATGAAACACTTAGAGAGGGAACACACAGAGATGAAACACTCGGAGAGAGAACACACAGAGAGGGAACACACAGAGATGAAACACTCAGAGAGGGAACACACAGAGACGAAACACACAGAGACAAAACACTCAGAAGAGGGAACACACAAAGAGGGAACACTCAGAAGAGGGAACACACAGAGATGAAACACACAGAGATGAAACACACAGAGAGGGAACACACAGAGAGGGAACATACAGAGAAGAAACACTCAGAGAGGGAACACACAAAGAGGGAACACACAAAGAGGGAACATACAGAGAAGAAACACTCAGAGAGGGAACACACAAAGAGGGCACACTCAAAGAGGGAACACACAGAGAGGGAACATACAGAGAAGAAACACTCAAAGAGGGAACACACAAAGATGAAACACACAGAGAGGGAACATACAGAGAGGGAACACACAGAGAGGGAACATACAGAGAGGGAACACACAGAGATGAAACACACAGAGATGAAACACACAGAGAGGGAACATACAGAGAGGGAACATACAGAGAGGGAACATACAGAGAGGGAACACACAGAGATGAAACACACAGAGATGAAACACACAGAGAGGGAACATACAGAGAGGGAACATACAGAGAGGGACCTCAGCAGTTAGGTTTAAGACTGACAGGTAATGCTCCTTCTCATCCAGTGAAAATGTGATTACAATCCTAGCACAGTTCTCCTGAAATATTGACTCAGACTGTCAGTCTCAGGTCTTATTAGCAATCTGTGTTATAAAGACACGATCAACAGTTTGATTCTAGTGTCTTAGAAAGTGAGATGAACTGGAACTGAGGACAGATTTTTCCGTAATCACCTTTAACCTTATCGGCTTTCTGACAGAGAGCCAAAGGATTCAGGAATTCCACAAACACAAACTAACATGCTTGAAATAGCAGTGGGAACATGGCACACACGTAGATGATGTTGAAAGTGATTTTCTGAACTCTCTGTTCAGAAAGTTTTACCTTTTTCGAAAAGCTCAGATGAGCATCATGACAAAACAGAATAAACTCTGTCCCACAAACCTCATGGGGTTCAGCTCATTATCACAGCAGAGCAGTTTGTGGCTTGTTGTCTATAAGAAAATTAGCTTTCCTCTGGTTGGCGAAAGGAAATGTTTTACACAAACCAATTTCCATTACAAATGAAACACTTGAATTTCAAAACTTTGTCATTGTCAAGAAGAGCAATTTGAGATATTTAATAAAAACCAATTTTATGGTTGAAAAATAATGTCACTACATGCTGAACGTAAATACATCCTCACTGTGAATAATCTTTACCTACACTATTAAACTGAAAAGAAGACACATTTCTCAGACAACTTTTAGCTTATTTCATTGGTATAAAATGTGTCTATAGCCTATTACATTCATATAAGGGTTATGGGTTTAAAGTTTGCAGAGTGACTTCCTGTTGAGCAACACAAGGCAGGATGTAGGGTGGATTATTTCACACCACTGAGTCTGCATGTCGTAAGATGCATGAGCCCCGAGTGAGATGACAATATCGCTGTTATGTCATAAATGTCAATTAAACACAACTGTTCTACCATAAATGTATTGGAACATGCCAATTAAACACAACTTGACTTTCCAGAAGAATCTGCACGATGTGTCCCCTCTGGGAGACACCCATGGCAAGACTAGAAGCCATGAGTTGTTTCTGTTTGTGTGTTATTGTGAGAGTGTTTTCTCCTGATCAACCTCCCTCAGCAGTGCAGAGTCTCGGTGTCTGCAATGCTGATGGTAGTTTAACTAAACAAGACACTTAAAAAAGACATTTAAAAAGACACTTAAACAAGAAGCCTCTATCTCTTTCTCTCTCTTTTTCTTCCTTTCTCTGTATCTCACTTCCTCTGTCTTTGTCTCTCTCTCTTTCTCTCTATCTCTCTTCCTCTCTCCTTCTCTGCCTTCCTCTCTCTCCCACTCTCTCGTCCTCTTTCTGTCTCTCTCAACATTTTCTCTCTCTGTGTCTCTCTGACCCTGACTCTCTCTCTCTCTCTCTCTCTCTCTGTCTCACTCTCACTGTCTCTCTCTCTCTCTCTGTCTCCGTGTCTCTCCCTCTCTGCAGGAATGTCCCCATTCCATCAGTTCTGGGAGAGTCAAAGCAGAAGAGACAAAAATAGAGATGAAACCTTCAGGCCAGTGATGCGGAACCTTCAGCATGTGAACGCAGACACCACACGCCACCATCCTTCCCATCACAGGAACCACCAGGAACAAGCCACCGGGAACCAGCCCTAGAACACGGCACACCTCCCTTCAACCATAGTTTGCCCTTTGACCTCGTGCGTGGGGATTAGCGTGAGTCGGAGCACAAAGGCTTGTGGGCCGAAGCAGAGAGCTTGTGAGGGTCGGAGGGTCTCATCACTCTCCTTCCAACGCTGCTGGACACTGAAAGATCTCCTACATCACGGCTTCTACCAAGTCTACCAAGATCCAGGATCTCAACACAGGCTTGCACAAAGGAAAGACCCAATCTCCTGATAGGAACCGTTCAGGAACACTTTCTGATGAGCGGGTGCAACCACAGCCCCGGTCGCTTTCTGTTCGTCAGACCGAACAGTTGCTACAAAGGGTAGTTTTGATCTGCCGAGCGTGGAGAGGAACTGAAGACTCCAGGAGGCTCAGCGCAATGGAGCAGGTGACGGAGTTCTTCGGAGAGCTGTGGGCTCTGGTCCTGGCCAAGCATGGCGAGGGCGTGTACAACACGGTGTGTCTGGCTGTGCTGCTCGCCCTGCCCCTGGTCGTCATAACGACCCTCCTGCTCGTCTGCTGTCACTGTTGCTGCGGTGGCTGTTGCGCTTGTTGTCGCCGTGGAGACAGAGCCACCATCGCCACCAGCCAGGCAGAAAGCAAGAGAAAGAAAAAGAGGAACGTTGGTCAGAAGGATGAGGACTTATGGATCTCTGTGAAGACCGATCCGCTGGCTGGGGAGAGGATGGCTTTCACCGTGCTGTAGCCAGAACCAGCGCCACAGGACGGGTCACGGCTGGCTCCTGTTAGACGGGCTGGTACGAGATGGTGGGGTGAGGGTTCTGTTGCTGTAGCTGTGACATTCCCAAAATAGGAGCAATGGAAGTTTACCCAGTCGGTTCTGACTCATTCCCTAGAGCAGTGGGAGGGGCTTCAACTGAGCAGGGGTCAGGTGGTGTGAGGTAAGATTAAGTGTACGGAATAATGTGCATAACGTGTGTGTGTGTGTGTGTGTGTGTGTGTGTGTGTGTGTGTGTGTGTGTGTGTGTGTGTGTGTGTGTGTGTGTGTGAGAGAGAGAGAGAGAGAGAGAGAGAGAGAGATTTCCAAACACGACAGAAATGAATCAGTTTCAGGGACATTTAAAGTAAAGCCCTCATGAAAACTGCGCTGAAAACGTTCTGTTCAGTAATATGTAGTTTATTCTATATCTATGTATTCTATGAAAATGTAAATGAATATATCCTACAGCAGGCTTGTTCTGCCGTACGCTGAGATGAACCCTTGCTGACACTATTCAGACTGGCCCTTTCTCTCCTCGTATACGCTCAGCTAAGTGACACGTCATCCCACAGTAGGTTTGAGTGAAGACTTGCTGCGGATTCATTTCAAACTCAAGTCAAGTGTCATACAGAAGCTTGTGATGCATAAGTAACAGGATCACCACGCAGTGAGCAGCGTTATGCGTGACAAACGTTTCTGCAACGGATCCTCTTCACTGTGGTGTTCACTATAGGCCCTATAAGGCTGTTGTGTTCACTATAGGCCCTATAAGGCTGCAGTCTTCACTATAGGCCCTATAAGGCTGTTGTGTTCACTATAGGCCCTATAAGGCTGCAGTGTTCACTATAGGCCCTATAAGGCTGTTGTGTTCACTATAGGCCCTATAAGGCTGCAGTGTTCACTATAAGTCCTATAAGGCTGTGTAAATGGGAGTTTAACAGTATTTGTTAATAAACACCTACACCCATGTGACAGCTACACCTACAGTAGTACTGAGAACTTGTGATACCTTCACCACCACCTCACAAAGTAATATGAAATTTGATCTATCACAATCCAAAATGTCCATGAACAGAAGAAGAGTTGATAATTAACATTGGTGAAATTGAGGGTGATAATGTACTGTGGAGTTTTGTGTGTGTTTCAGCATTTACTTGCTAAGATTTTTATACAGATCTAAATGTTTCACATCACTTTGTAGGCTTTTTATTTATTTCCAAACTTCTATATTTAGGGTCAAACTGCTGATACCTCCTAAATTGAACATGAAATAAAGGAAAATGTTCCATTTATCTTCCTTGGATGAAGGCCTGGATCATTTAGAGATCAAAGCTATCGTGCTCATGTGCTTGTGCATGACAAAAATGCTTTACACAATTACATTTTTGAGCTGTCAAAACTTTGATAAAAGCAGCCCTACATGGAAGTGTTTATGTGTAAGTCATTTTGAAAGTGTTGAACTGACTGAATGTTTTATTCTTCTCATTGTCTCACACCTCCCTGGTGATGCATTCTGACCATTCTTTTTTTGCAAAGATGAATTAAAATAAAAATATTTTTCTATGTATTATTTTATCTTTAATAAAAATCTACTTTAGACATGTTACTATGGAATTTTATACATCTGACCAGATTTCAAGTCCTGTCAAATGTAAAAAAAAACCCAGGATTTCTCATAATCCTCTTTGACATGCACAAAAGACTCCAAATACCAGTGATCATAGCTGCATCTGTTTACGTTGTTTTGATTGGATCAGAGGCTACGATAATCAGGTACAACTCTATTTACATCATTCCTCCAACTCCACCCCTCAGGGTACGCACGTTGGTTCTTGTCCAGCTGATGAGTTTGGCGGTGGTTGAGTAGTTCTTGAGGCCGGCACACACCCCCGCCACGTTCCAGGGGCACACGCCTTATGCAGGGCCTGAGGGGAGGGGGGCAGAGATGGGTGGGGTTTGATCAGCATGATGGAGGTTAACCCAACCACAGACCACCTCCCTCCACCCACACAGTCAGGCCTTGTTCAGGCCCAAGCTGGTCTGACTCATGCTACTGTGTGACAGTGTGGAAACACTGAGAAATCACAGCGAGGACACCGCCTCAGTTGACCCTTCACCTCACAGCCAGGAGGCTGTTAATAATAATTCCACAAGAGAAATTCTGAATAAAAAGTAACTGAATTCTGTGAAATCGTTTATTGTAATTGTGTGAAACGTTTTCAGAATTCGCAGGTCTCAGTTTGGGGTTATTTTAATCAAATAGAACTTCTTAAAAACATTACCTCACTTGTTCTTTGTCTTTTGTCTGTTTGTCTCACCATTCTTTACCTTTCCCTCTCTCTCTTTCCCTTTCTCCCTTTCCCTCTCTCTCTTTCTCTCTCTCTTCCCCTCTCTCTCTTTCTCTCTATTTTCCTCTCTAGTTCTCTCTCCACTTCAGATCCACATAGGAGGACATTCTGTTTGTCTCCTACCTTCTCCATCCTGGGTCTGCCCTGTTTCCTGTTCATCTGCCCCAGTTCCTGTTCTAAAGACCACAGTTGCCCTCAAATTGGGGGATGGGCTTCTTCTTCTCCTTTTCTCAGGGGCAGGAGATTGATTCTCTGGGGAAAATAACCACCCCCAAGCTAGGTACTAGATTTCTTCACTTCTAGTAAACTTTCCTCCTTCCTCTGACATCAAATAACAATTTTCACGTGTTTTCTATGTCAAAACCTTTATTTCTGAGAGAGAAAATGTGACACTAACGTGTCAACAGCTCCAACATAAGACTTGAATCTACCGTCATCATATTTTTGTTCAGCACAACAACACACCAAAAATACGTGTTTAGGATACAACACCGTAAAACAAGGAATCATTGTGAACAAAAAAAATATTAAAATATTAGAATAAACTTAGTTAAAAGTTGTTGGACAACACTCGTATATTACGTACGCAATTTACTGGACTCGGAGATGAGACATAAATGATTCGGTCCTCATCACCATGACGATAGTATTATGACCACCATCCCTCTGGAGTGCCGACTGTTCACTGATCTTCACTTCAGAGTAAACGTGTTGTAATGATTTGCATACATCTTATGCATTTTGTATGTCCCTGCTGCAAATGGCATGTATTTAAATGATCTCATCATGATTTCATAACTCTGATCATGAAGAAAATATCACCATATCTTTAAAAATAACACCCAAGGCTCGGAAGCAAAACATTCCACAAATGCAGTCTCTTCAGAAGTATTAAACTGTATGTGTTGTTAAAGAAGATGATGTTACATGATGTTCAGGACCAATTCCACGGACCAATCGCACGCTCTTCCTGCCACGGTGTGTCTGCTTTGTGCGGTGTTTTAAGCGGTTGCCCGTCTCCGTGGTGACCTCTTCTTTCGGCTGTCTGTGCCCACGGGGCGCATCTTTATCTCGGTGAAGTCCAGTGACACCAGGTGGCCTTTCCACGGCTCCCAGTTCACCCCCTGGTGGACACAAGAAGCACTGCGCGTTAGCTTCCCTGTGACATTCAGCAGAACCTGAAAACAGTGCTGTCGTGCCTGGCGTATTTATTAATTGCGTGATGTATGTGATGATTCGGTAAGTGCTGTATTTCCCACAGTGTCTGCTGCTGATGCATCAAACAACAACCCAAAGACCCGAGTCAACAAGTCCACGGTGCTGTCTGGCTTTTCTTCATCTCATGGGCCTTTGTAAACATTCCCTCTTTCCTTTGTTTCTTCACTAGCATTCTAGGGCCACATCAGATGTTTTTTCAATTATTTAAAATGGTAGTTTCATTGTGTCATTAATGTCACGGTGCTTGTTAACCTTTTATGAAGGAAGTTCCTGGTGTGCACGGACTCCTCTGGTTTAGCTGAAAGTTTTGCCTGCTTTGAGGATTTATGATCCTCAATAATACGAGTGCATTTCTTCCCTTCCACACTGGACCTCTACAGCTCAATGAGTAATACTGCCGTAACAGTGTAACAGTGCCCCCTGCAGGCCATTAGCCTACATGCCTTATACAGAGGAACAAATCCAAAACTATTGCTTCCTTTATCACATTCACATTAGCAGAGCAAACCACAGCCCTTGGCACTCCTCACCAACAACACTCCCTTTTCTTCCCAAGGCACCTCGCATAACACGACACATCCTGAGCCCACAGAGCCCATGCCCTACCATGCTGTGTCTGGTGTCTCCAAATTTGCCGTTCAGGTTAGCCAGGTGGCAGTTTTTGTACCACCAGGCACCGCGGTGAGTTAGGGCGCAGTTTCCCAGCGCGATGTCATTGTCCAAGTCCACAGTGGTGAAGGGTCTGCCCTGGTGGTATGTCATAGCATCTCCTACAAAACACAACGTGGCCGTTAGCAGTTTCCCTAGCCAGGACCCAATAAATACTTCACGAATTTTAAGCAGGACCAAAGTATAGCGCTGTACTGAGATTGGCCAGTTGTCTTTTTTATATAGCTTCAAGTTTTGAGCAGTTTTGTCATACCAGCGTTTCCTCGATAGTTGCCAACAGTCAGCTTAAACTTCTGCTTGGCTGGCGCGATTTGAAAGTTATCATAGACGGCGTAGACACGTTCTGTCCCCAAGCCCAGATCAAAGCGCACTTCATACTGTGTGGGAGTGTTGGTCATCTCGTGGATTTTCTCCAGGCCTGGCCAAATACAAATAACACAACATCACACCACATAACACAACAAAACACAACACAACACAACACCACACGACAAAACAACACCACACAAAATACGTCACACAACAAAACACAGCACCAAACAACACACCAGGATCATAACATACTTTCATCTAACCATCTAGTTTGAATAATGTTTGATTTTGATAGTGTATCAATGTCTTGAACAAAATGTAGACCTGCAAAAAACATTGTGCTCTATCTATAGAGTGAGTACAGAAATTCTGTAAATGCAGCATATGAAAGATTCATACCAAGCCAGAACTCATCGGTCAGCTCCCCGAATCCTTGTGTGTACTGTTTCCAGCGCTTCATGAAGTCCAGCTTACCAGAGCTGCGTCTCTGAATAACCTGACAAGCAGAGAGCAGAATTCAGCCCAGACCTTCTTATCGGACATCTCAAAAGGACAGTCATTATCTTGTTTAAGGTTTATTGCTTAAGGTTTCACATTGCTTGGAGTTCAGGATAGTGCTTGTGTCATAGGATGACGTTGTGTGTGTCGTGAGATGACGGCGTGCGTGTCGTGAGATGACGGCGTGCGTATTGTGGGATGACGGTGTGTGTGTCATGAGATGACAGTGTGTGTGTTATAAGATGACGTTGTGGGTGTCATGAGATGACGGTGTGCGTGTCGTGAGATGACAGCATGCATGTTGTGAGATGACGGTGTGTGTGTCGTGAGATGACGTTGTGGGTGTTGTGAGATGACAGTATGCGTGTCGTGAGACGACAGCGTGCGTGTCGTGAGATGACGGTGTGCACGTCGTGAGATGACGGTGTGCATGTCGTGAGATGATGCCATGCGTATTGTGAGATGCCGCCGTGCATGTCGTGAGATGACGTTGTGGGTGTTGCGAGATGACGGTATGCGTGTCGTGAGACGACAGCGTGCGTGTCGTGAGATGACGGTGTATAACTTACAATCCAGCCCCCACCGTCTGTTGTCATGTCGCAGTAGACCTGTACGGCTCTGCTGGGGTCGTTGGCCACGTAGATGGTGTAAACGCCACTCTCCGTCTTCCCGTTCTTCATGATCTGCATGCAGTCCATTGGGAAGGGGTAGACAATCCCCACTGCACACACCCGAAAACGGCAAAGCGTTTAAAAATGACCCATAAACACGGCTTCCATTGGTCTGGGACTTATCTGTCAGATGCACATGGTGTGCAAAACAACATTAGAATTCAAAATTTGGAAACAACAACTTGTTTATACTTGAGGGTTTGTGGTGCATGTCACAGTTGGTTTTTAGAATTTTTTATTTTGCACTGGTCACCAATCTGAGGCCTGTTGAATAACGACTTTTAAACTAATACCATACACAGTGTCTCGGATCTCATAAGTGTCTTTGACATTTGAAACTATTGAACTGATTACATTTCCTTATAAGGGCATTAATCCTGTGTGTGTATGTGCTTGATCGTTTGTTTTCATTACCGGTGCTGAATGTGGTCTCCACCTCTTTACTTCTCTTTCTGCCTCTGTATGCTATTAATGTCACTATATACTTCTTCCCCGCAGCCAGACCAGGGAGGCTCGATCTGTTCTCTCCTGCAGAAAGTCTCTTCTCGGTAGCCTGATTCAGAAAACAAAGTTGAAGCCTGTTTACACTGTGCACAGATTATATATCAGTATGCAGAAAGAGGAAATCGCAAAATCGTTCAGCTACTTCTAAGCTCTAAATCAAATAGAGCATATGTAGGAGGTGTCAAGGTTAGCACGTGTCCAGGATAGTATTAGTCCAGGCTTTTATCTAATCTAAGTCAATAAGAATGTGTTAGTCTAGATTAGTATTGGTGCAGGTTCGTCTAGTATTAGTGCAGATTGGTGTTTCACTAGCAGTAGCCTAAGTTAGTATTCCACTCAGCCCACCTGTGTGCTGCCGTCCTCTGGCCTGTACCGGAGAATGTAGCCCTCTATGTGAGCCTGAGGCGCCTTCCACGTCAAAGCCGCCGACGTTGTCTGGACATCCACCGCTAGTAGGTTCCTTGGGGCATCGATTTCTAAACACGAAAAATATCATCACAGGTTCGAATGTCTTTGAAATCTGTTTGAGTGCTTCAGGGAAAAGTTCAAGAGGAAAGTTCCGGTGAGTTCTGAAGGACACAGGTCCGATCAGCAGGTCCTGAGAGTGACTCGACACATCCTCACCACTACTTTCACATACTTCAGAAGAACTTAAGAACTTCAAATGGCTATACTGGTTACAAGCCCATATCAGGAAACCTGTCTCAGCGTCCGTCGAAGCTTTTCTGCTGGTGTGAGAGCCTTTGGCAGCCCAGACGTAGACCGTGTAGACGACTCCTGGCCTTAGTCCGCTGAACCTGTAGGAGGCGCTGTCTGCTCCCACTTGAACCTCCTCACTGTCTCCATGGGCGGAGCTGTACATCAGCCTGTAGCCATCAACATCAGCCTGCACCGTGTCCCACGAGATCATCATCGAGTTCTCCGTCACCTCTCTGGCCAAGACGTTAGTGGGAGCGTCTAGTTCTAAACATCCATTTGTAGAACAGGTTAGTGAGTGACAGGTCTCCATTAGTGGCATGCAGCATTCAGTAGTTCAGCACTGGAACTAGACGCTTAATAAGAAAATCTTTGCAATTCCTAACAGTACTAAGAATCTTTGAAAGTGAATTTCTGACTGTCTAATTTTTGATGTACCTTAAATGAGCCTTACAGAGATGTAAACCATTTGCCGAGATATCTTTTACAAACTGTCTTCTGATTCCAATGACACTAATGTTTGTTTTTGTTTGTTTTGACAGGAGAAAGAAACAACACAAAGCACTGCAGGTGTTTTTCAAGCAGACAAACTGTTACCCGTGGATCCCAACCATTATACCATCAGTATGTAGATCATTTAATTAGGAAAGACATTTCAGAAACCTGTTTCAGCATCTGTCGAAGCTTTTCTACTGGTGTGAGAGCCTTTGACAGCCCAGACGTAGACCGTGTAGACGACTCCAGGCCTTAGTCCACTGAACCTGTAGGAGGCGCTGTCTGCTCCCACTTGAACCTCCTCACTGTCTCCATGGGCGGAGCTGTACATCAGCCTGTAGCCATCAACATCAGCCTGCACCGTGTCCCACGAGATCATCATCGAGTTCTCCGTCACCTCTCTGGCCAAGACGTTAGTGGGAGCGTCTAGTTCTAAACATCCATTTGTAGAACAGGTTAGTGAATGACAGGTCACCATTAGTGGCATGCAGCATTCAGTAGTTCAGCACTGGAACTAGACGCTTGATAATGAAACGTGCAGTTTAGTGACAATCAAAAAGTTTCAGGTCGTAATTTTTGTTTTTACTTGTAATGCATTTTTAGAGAAGTAAAACACAGGGTCTTCTTTCCACTTTAATGGCAGGAAATTGTTGCTTCATTTTGTGCTTACAAGGTTATAACGGGTACATCTCAGAATTCTACCTGACCAGTATGTAGATCATTTCTTTTGAAAAGACTTTGCACAAAGCAGTGAGAAACATATGTTTGGGAGTAGGTGTTTCTTGCCATTCTTGAAACTTATCAGTCTGATCTGTCTGATCTATCTAATGTAAAAACATCAGACAGTAAAATGGGTTTCTGCATTAGTTCCTAGCACCCAGTTCCATCTGCGGTATGTCTAATGGCCATGTCTGATGTTTGATGCCCATGTCTGATGGCCATGTCTGATGTCTGATGTCCATGTCTGAAGGTAGTCAACACTGTGACTTCAGCTTACACCCATGGCCATGGCTCAAGTAAGGAACCAAGCTGCTCAAAAATGTTTTTGCTAGGTTTGTATCACTAAAATTTAGTAGGAAAATGAATTTTCCTTCTTGATTCTTTCCAAGATCGAGAACATTTGCTCCTTGTTTTCAATTACTGAACATTTTCATTTAAACACCAAGAATACTTTCCTGGAAAGCAAATAACTGTTCAAAGAAAAGATGAAAGGGAAAAAAGGTCCAGTGAGATTAGAAATGGTGCGCAGTAGCTTAGCATTAAAGACACATTTCCCAACCAAGCTGTGAAAGGGTCATTGATACACACACATGTTCCATCAAACAGGCATATAGAAGGAGTAGGAAAGAAAAATACACCATGGGCCTCTCCACCCCCTCCACCATCTCCACCCTCTCCACCATCTCCACCCTCTTCACCATCTCCACCCCCTCCACCATCTCCACCCTCTCCACCATCTCCATGCTCTCCACCATCTCCACCCTCTCCACCATCTCTACGCCCTCAACCATCTCCACCCTCTCCACCATCTCCACCCTCTCCACCCTCTCCACCATCTCTACACCCTCCACCATCTCCACCCTCTCCACCATCTCCACCCTCTCCACCCTCTCCACCATCTCCACGCTCTCCACCATCTCTACGCCCTCCACCATCTCCACCCCCTCCACCCTCTCCACCCTCTCCACCCTCTCCACCCCCTCCACCATCTCCACCCTCTCCACCATCTCCACCCTCTTCACCATCTCCACCCCCTCCACCATCTCCACCCTCTCCACCATCTCCATGCTCTCCACCATCTCCACCCTCTCCACCATCTCTACGCCCTCAACCATCTCCACCCTCTCCACCATCTCCACCCTCTCCACCCTCTCCACCATCTCTACACCCTCCACCATCTCCACCCTCTCCACCATCTCCACCCTCTCCACCCTCTCCACCATCTCTACGCCCTCAACCATCTCCACCCTCTCCACCATCTCCACCCTCTCCACCCTCTCCACCATCTCTACACCCTCCACCATCTCCACGCTCTCCACCATCTCTACGCCCTCCACCATCTCCACCCTCTCCACCCCTCCACCCTCTCCACCCTCTCCACCATCTCTACGCCCTCCACCCCCTCCACCCTCTCCACCATCTCCACCCTCTCCACCCCTCCACCATCTCCACCCTCTCCACCATCTCCACCCTCTCCACCCTCTCCACCATCTCTACGCCCTCCACCATCTCCACCCTCTCCACCATCTCCACCCTCTCCACCCTCTCCACCATCTCCACGCTCTCCACCATCTCTACGCCCTCCACCATCTCCACCATCTCTACGCCCTCCACCATCTCCACCATCTCTACGCCCTCCACCATCTCCACCCTCTCTACCATCTCCACCCTCTCTACCATCTCCACCCTCTCCACCCTCTCCACCATCTCTACGCCCTCCACCATCTCTACGCCCTCCACCATCTCCACCCTCTCCACCCTCTCCACCCTCCTCACACACTACAGCTCACACAATCCCCACCAAACTCATAAACTATAGACTCCTACCATAGACTTCTATCATCGACTGCTGCAAGAGACTTGTATTGTAGACTGGTACTATAGACTGGTACTATAGACTGCTATGATAGGCTAGTCCCAGAGACATCCCCTTCTGGTCCCTTTGCCATAAAGCAAACTTGCTGTAAGAATACAGCAGCTGATAATTATAAACACACATTGATAAACACACAATGATAAACACACTCCTTAGTTCACTGAGTGCTTACTGTAATACTCAGTATTGAATGAGAGAGAGATTTGTAATATACACTTCTATTTCTCCTAGGGCTGTGTTTCTTAAGACTCCCTCAGCTGGTAATGTACTTAAAGTATGCGGTGTAGGCAGAAACCACAACACCAAAGGATCTCTCTTACACCCTTATCTCCATAAGATAGAAGTGAAAATTAAGAACTGTGTAACACTGTGTCAAATCTTAAACGATAAAATCTTAGCCACCCATTTAGTCATTAAAAAAAGAATCCTTTTTGTTCACTATGCCAGTTTTAAGCAGAACTAATAGAAAAAGCTCTCTAAGGTACAGGATAAACTCTGGGACACTCTCGGCAGGCGGACGTGTTCTGGGCTGCCGTGGGTGGATGCCAGACCCAGTCTTGTTTTCACTTTGTAGAAACAGAGGAAAACTGAACTCTTTAAAGAGCGAAAACTTGAAGTTTTCATGAGCATAGCTGAGGAAATGAGAGTAAGATGACTTTTATTCATGCAGCGGCCGAAAGGAGAGAAGCTCTCGCCAAGGGAGGCGTAGAGGAGGAATTTGATTGAACAAGGCTCAGAGCCAGGAGTCAGGTAGCGGCTTACCCATTTCAGCTTCTGTTGAGCTCTTTCTGCTCAAGTGAGGACCCCTGTACGCCCAGATGAAGATGGTGTACAGGACGCCCGGCTTCAGAGAGGCCAGCAGGTGGGACGTGGCGTCCGCACCCACTCGGATCTCTTCGCCGGAACCCTGGGATGACCTGTACGTCAGCACGTAGCCGTCCACCTCGGCGAGGACCCGGTCCCACGTCACCGTGGCTGACGTCTCTGTTACGTCCCTGGCGACTAGGTTAGTCGGAGCATCGATATCTGTTTGGCAGAGAGCATGATGAGGCACGGGCAGACACAGAATTAGGACTAAAGATATTTCTACTCCTAAGTGCACCACATTTTAGTTGGACTGAGAATAGAATGAGCTGTTTTCAACAATCTAAGCTGCGTAGCGTAAGTATTTCGTAGGATTTTTGTTGACGTATCAGTCAGTTCAAAACTCCCCACGGCTCAGGCCGTGTATCATGTCCTAATGGCCTTGAGCAGCCTAGGACAAGCTTCTCTATTCCTACTGCACCGCACATTTAAGCACATAGTTCCTGTCTAAGTCCAGAAGATGGGAAAGGTCTTCATGATTCCTGACGTTCAGGAGATGAAGACAGGGAGCAGCGGTGGCGGTGTGTCTACGCGAGCAGCTCGGTTTGCCGGGGCGGAGACAGAGCAGCGGTTCCACTAGCCACAAAAGGAAGAGAGAAGCCATGCAAAAGTAATCACCATCTGGAGGATTCCTCTGGGGGGGCCACAAGGCCGGTGCCATGTCACCATGCTGTCCACGTTTAGGAAATTGATTAATGATGTCTTCCAAGAACACCGGGAACCACATCTCTCACCGAGCAGCTGTGTGCTACGGCACCGGCTCTTTAGGCCTTGATTTGGGGCAGCGTGCAAAATAGGAAACAGCCCAAAGCTGAGAGACAATAGCTTCAGTCCCATGGAATTCCCGTGGAAACTGTCTAGGTAGACTAACTCCATCCCTCATTTGTTCGTATTTCAAAACCACAAGAGTACAATGCTGCACTTTTCTCCATTAAAACATCCGTTTGACCTCAGGCCATAACTGCACCCAGTACCTGGGGCTCTGGTGCTCGCAATTGTCCTGTCTCTTAATAAGGAATAGAGACAGCAGACAGACTGCTTGTGTCTTCCTGCCCCTGAATGTGCAAAAGTTTGTTTGGTTCAGAAATCCAGAGTGTGCTTCCAAGCCAGAGCCAGGGTTGGACAGAGGAGGGTTGAAGGCGTCCTGTGGCTGGGACGCTCAACCTCTGCATATGCTGAAGAGGACCCACTGGAGCTCTGGGCTTTCCCTCTGTGTGTGTGTGTGTGTGTGTGTGTGTGTGTGTGTGTGTGTGTGTGTGTGTGTGTGTGTGTGTGTGTGTATGTGTGTGTGTGTGTGTGTGTGTGTGTGTGTGTGTGTGTGTGTGTGTGTATGTGTGTGTGTGTGTGTGTGTGTGTGTGTGTGTGTATGTGTGTGTGTGTGTGTGTGTGTGTGTGTGTGTGTGTGTGTATGTGTGTGTGTGTGTGTGTGTGTGTGTGTGTGTGTGTGTGTGTGTGTGTATGTGTGTGTGTGTGTGTGTGTGTGTGTGTGTGTGTGTGTGTGTGTGTGTGTGTGTGTGTGTGTGTAGGGCCTGGGGCCTCTCATCTTCCCTTCACTCCCCTGAGTCATATGTCACAGCACAAACGAAGGCAGGGCTCACTAATTTGTGTGCTTTACCCTAGCAGCTCGACTGGCTTTTCCATGTGATACTGCTCACTTATGGCCTTACAAGCTGTATTTAACAGCTCTCGTCCTAGGAGAGAGGCACAGAGGCCCAGAGCTCCAATCAACAGGAGCATGAATGAGTGTGTGGCCAATAGCAGGTAAACAAGCACAGCACGACATTTTTATCACATACAAAAGTAAGACCTGCCTCCATCAACTCAGACAAGCTGGACTTCATTAAGCACAATTCAACTTAATTACTCTGCATGAACCTGTTCGCCATGAACAAGGAATCATGGGCTAATGAGCTTAAACCCCAGCTCAAGCCTAAGAGCGCCATCATTTGACAATGGGTCTGGAGTAACAGTACCGCCCCCGTGTGCTGTCCGTCAGTCTCCAGGCCTGAGCCGCCGGAGGTTCAGTACCCCGGGGTTGTGTGGGCTTGCAAAGCCGTTTTGTTTGTTTTTTGTTAGAGCAGCTTCTAGTGTGGAATAAGAGACACTTTTGCCTTTCATTTAAAGCAAAACATCAATATATTCACATATGATGACGAAAAAGACTCTCGTACTCATACATGAAAGGACCTTAACATGTCAAAGAGCCCAGAGATCCACTGTCTTCTGTTTTCTCTTCCTAGTTTTATGTGCGTTGGGGGAAAAAATAAATAAATAAATGTTCATATGCTGTTATATTTAGGTGAATGAGGCACATGCTGATGTCACTTCCTGTCCTCTGGCTTTGCGTAAACTCCATTATCAGTGAAAGGGGGGGGGGTGAGTATGGGGGTCCCAGCCTTCAGGACAATGCAGCCGTCTGTGAGTGAGCTTCAGCGCGGCTCCCAGAGCGACCTTGAAAAGCCATTTCCTGTGGCCAGGTCCAGAGCACCAGGGGCTGGGTGGTGGGAGAGGAAGGCGTGCTGAAGGAGAGAGAAACCAGCCCTCCACACTCAGCCTCCTATAGCTGTCCAGGACCGCTCAAAGTTCAGGTTGCATTTTGGATTAAGTTCTCACATGTTCAAGCCTAGCAGATTTTCGCGTGTGCCTCGGTGCGTGCGTGTGCTTGAGCGTGTGCCTGCGCGTGTGTGCTTGCACGTGTGCCTGTGCGTGTGTGCTTAAGCGTGTGCTTACACGTGTGCCTGTGCGTGTGTGCTTAAGCGTGTGCTTACACGTGTGCCTGTGCGTGTGTGCTTAAGCGTGTGCTTACACGTGTGCCTGTGCGTGTGTGCTTAAGCGTGTGCTTACACGTGTGCCTGTGCGTGTGTGCTTAAGCGTGTGCTTACACGTGTGCCTAGGCATGCATATACATAAACAATGTGCGATTCCTCATAGAGCAAGCTTTCATCAGGCTGCCGCACCCATCTTCATCCAACAAGGAAAGATCTAAAAGCTTAACAAGACGTTCGTTTATTTGACTGGATCAGCTCTCTAAAGAAGTTGAACACCTTACAGGGATCAAGAGGTGTGTCTTGCAGTGCTAACCCTAGAATGAAAGCTATTTACACCGACCCTCCGGCTATAAGAACAAAGCACTCAGACAGCATGACGGGACATGGAACACAAGCAACACCTTTTAAAGAAGCCAGACGTCCAGATTAATCTCAGACAAGACGCATGGTTGATGCTGAAACACGTACCAACTTAGAACGCCACTAGTGACCAGATCTTGGAAACAACTGCAGGCTAAGCCTTAATTTAAGCAAACTCACCTTTGACCTCTGAGCATAAGGCCAGATATATGTGTGTTTTGGGCCATAAATCAATGGATCGGCTGAATAGGAACTATGGAACATCACTGCCTTAGGGTTGATGTATTAGATGCCTTCCGTGAGCGTAGCAGATGAAGCTAGCATGAAGTTCTTTCTCCAGGTCTGGTCTTGGTGCTGTTACCGTGATTCTCAGAGAAGGATCTGATTGGCCAGAATCCGTAAAACATAATAAAGCATAAATCTGAGACGTCTGTGACTGCATCTCCCTCAATCTCCTTAAGTGTTTTTATCCCATAAATTTGGTCTATGTGTGCTATGCCTCTGCTATTATGACAGGGCTCTGTGTTCACTTCCCAATTGTCTAATTGTCAATGGAATACATGCAGTGCTGTGTATGCAAAACTCACATTTGGAGCCTAAACAAAATATTCACCCAGCCTGCTCCAGACCAGGAGTCATTGTGATGGCCTATCCTTAATGATAGTTGCTACATCACTGTTATTACCAATCATAACTCAGACGTCCCGACTACAGTCTCGGTGGTCCTAGAAATGTCTGGCAAATGCTGGAGTGATGAGGCTCTTAACCATTTTGGAAATGTCAGTGCTAAAATGAGCACATTTGTATGGCTGCAGGCCCCTTTGGCAAAACACAGCACCCACAAAACACAATCCCACACAGTCCCCAGTAACACACAGTCCCCACAACACGCAGTCCTCACAACACACAGTCCCCAATAACACACAGTCCCAACAACACGCAGTCCTCACAACACACAGTCCCTACAACACAGTCCCCATTAACACACAGCCCCCAATAACACACAGTCCCCATTAACACATAAACCCCACAAAGCATAATCCCCACAACATGCAGTCCTCACAACACACAGTCCCCAATAACACTCAGCCCCTAGTAACACAAAGCCCCCAATAACACAAAGCCCCCGATAACACACAGTCCCCAATAACACACAGCCCCCACAACACACAGTACCCACAACACACAGTACCCACAACACACAGTACCCACAACACACAGTCCCCACAGTCACACACCAGTCAGGAATCACATCCACACATGGGTCCTGAGTAATATTTGTTGCTCTTAGACTTTGGACTTGAACTCTGAAGGGCAAAGGTCATGCATGAATAGCACATATCTGAATAGCCTTGGGCAAAATAAAAAATGGTGTTTGCTTTCTCAGTGAAGGCAAGCCATTTAACAGATTTATGGTGACAAGAAAAACAGTGATAGACATTGTGCTGTAAAGACTCAGTTAAGCCTTTGAACACTGAATCGTGTAATAAATAAGAAGAATTTGCATAAAGAGCAGCATACATGTGCATTTTGTAACAGTGACTCTAGAATACATACATCAGTAAAGAAACAGTTAAACTTTACCAGTCTGTTTTTTAATATGATGAGTTACAAGATTCATCTTTGGTATAGAAGAGTGTTAGAGGGGTGCAGGGTTAGCATGGTGATCAGGTTCCTGTAGCACCACAACTGGACCTGAGCATATACCTGAATGTCCTGAATATGTACCTGAATAAAGACCTGAATGTTCTGAATATATACCTGAATAAACACCTGAATGTTCTGAATATGTACCTGAATAAACACCTGAATGTTCTGAATAGGTACCTGTGCAAATACCGTTTGATTTTGTGTGTTTGTGCACAGAGAGAAAACCTTTACAAACCAGTTTGTTCAGGCAGACTCACCCGTGACTCCAGTGGCATGTGATGGGGCACCTTCCACACTTCCTCTGACCGCCTGCACTGTTATCTGGTACTTGGTTCCTGGGTTAAGGCCTAAGAGGGCGGGGGCGGGGAGGGGGGATAGTTCAGTTCGTTTGTACACAAACAAAATCCACAGTTGTTCGTTTCCTGGATTTCAGCTGAGGGAGCGGTGCGGTTTGTGTAGTCTGGAACGGAGATGATGAAAACATCATCACAGCTGCCCACGCTACTCAGCATGAGCACGTTGACGGGGAGCGTTTAACCCCTTCCACGCTGGTGTCATTGGTCTAAAACAATGTTCTGTACTGTGAGTGGTAAGCAGATCTGGATCTCACCCACGATGGTGTGCACAGTGCGGGCCTCCTGACTGCGGGCCACGTTTTCCTGTTCCTCGTTTCCGTAGGGACTGGCGTGACGAAGTTTGAAGAAATCCACCTCATTCTCTGGGTTTTGCCAGTCTACCCGGATCGAGTCCTCTGTCTGCTCAAGCACACGGATGCCTTTCACGCCAGACACACCTGAAACAGGTAAAAACATGGAACACTCAGGCTACCACGATGACAAGCCAGCCGCACACCCTGGATCCCAACAGCCCCTCAGGAACAACAATGCCACTTTCTTTTAGAAACAACTGCATTGCTTTTCCCCTTAACAATCGAACTTTCTCAAGACTGAACGGAAAGGGAGAATTACAACTGAAGACTCTATTTTTCCTTTTAAGTCTTTTGGTTACTTACATAATAACCTGCCTAATACAAGACACTCTGTTGTTTTGAGTACATCTAATTACTTGCTTCAACTTCTATGGTCACATCTGCAGTGAATATCTCCTCTTCTCAGAAGTGACTCGCCAAAGAGCCATAAAGTAACACATCACAGGTGACCTCCATCTGCTAACACCTACTTGTTGACGTTTAAACCAGTTGAATCCCACGCATGTGTCTCCGTTGGGAAGTGGCATACAAACGATCCGCACGTTTCTAGATGCCGCAGCAGAAGCTACGGCTCTGCCTGGACGTCTATGGTCAACCCCGGCCACATTCCCCAGAGTTCAGCACTCTACATATGCTACAATAACTACATACATACATTCCCTTCAAATGTTTCCGCTGCTGTTGTTTTTAATTAAAATGTCTTATTACTGTGTATATACAGCATGCTTAGTATTAGCATAGGTAACATATCACTGGTTTTGGGAAGGTTATATAAAAAAAAATTCAGTACAGATTACAGAAGACATGGAATTGTATGTGATTGAACTGCAGTCAAAGTGAGTATTCTCTAAACACTATCAAAACCATAGAAAGTGCACGTTGATGAGTGTAAGTGTGCGTATGACCACGCAGGCTAAGCCCAGCACCCTTACTTGTGGTGGCCAAGATCTGGTCCGCGTCACTCTTCTGGGCCTTGATGACTGCGTAGACCTGCACAGCGTAGGTGACACCAGGCTTGAGGCCCGTGATCAGATAGGAGTTCTCCGTGTTGGGCACCTGCACCTCCTGGGCAGTTTCTGCGGCTCCCTCGGGGTGGTAGGACAGCACGTAGTGGTCTGTTCCTCTCACGTGCTCCCACTCCACCAGCAGGGACACCTCCGTCACGCTGACCAGACGCAGGCCCTTCGGACTCAGCACTGCGAAAGCACAGGTGGGCCTTCACCTTAGACGTTTGCTAACGCCGCGTAAAATATAAAGTTCTCCAGAGTTCATATTTTAATGCTCACACTGGTGGTTTCTAGCGTTTCTACTGTGTTGGCCACTGTTCCTAGAGAGTGCGTGTGAGTTTGAGATCTGGATGAAGTTCTCCTTGTTGTCTCTCAGAATTTCTGAGGTCCTTCATCTTTCAGCCCTTCTCCTCCAGACACCTCCTCATGTTTCTCCTTCATCCACTATTGTTGTAATCTGTCTTGTCTTAAGCAAACATGCCTTTGGAACACAAGGTCCAGGAAGCCTCAGGCCTGGCAGCCGACCCCGTATTTTCCTTGTCTCTTATTGCAGTGTGGTAGTTAACTGAGATATCACCATCATTGTGGAAAATGGAAAATGGTACATGAGAAAGAACTACACTTTGAGAGTAGGGAGAGCTCATTAACAATCTGGGATCTTAGGACACACACACACACACACACACACACACACACACACATACGCAGAGTAAACCCTAAAGCGGCTTCCTAGGGAGAAAGCGGAGGGGTGGTGTCTTTAAAGGAGTAGATTTTTATTTTCCTTTTTTAAGGGCAAGGGAATACGTGTGAGCAGAGAGGAGGGGACATGGGTGCTGAGAAGACCACATTTAACAGGAAAGAATTCACAGCAGGACTGGACATTGTTCCTCACAGAGAAAGGACAGGAAACGAAATGTTTTCCTTCAGCAGAAGCCTTTCCCTCAACTTAATACTTCTGCCCTGGTCTCTCAGTGCAGGTCCTCCAAGTAACAGTCGCAACCAAGCAATAATATTTCACAAAAAAAAAGGAGGAACAAATGAATATGTACAAGCTGGAGTGAAACCGTAGCAACTGAGGGCGTGTGTCCTCACTGATTAATTTCAAGAAAAGCAAATTATGACAAAGAAAGCTACTAAAATAACAAGATTGATTGGAAACATCATAAATTCCATGATAGCGAAAGCAGTGGGTGAGTTTTTTTAATCTGGTCGGCTGACAAACCGACACGCTCAGTCCACACTGAAGAAAAGCAAACCAGGTTAGATTGAACTGCCACTCAACACAGAACACAGGAGGTGTTCAGAAAATCCACCCCTGTGTCCTGGTCCAGGTCAGCAGTTTTCAGGCACACACATCCACATTCTCGTTATGGTACCAGCAGGTTTCTTAAGTATATTCCGGTTCTGTTGGCAGGCCTTATTGTGGCTGAGTGTAAGGAGAGAATACAAGATAGGAGATTAGTGTCTGCACGCCATACACCATGTAAACCCCAGACAGAACTGGCTGGAGAGACCCGCCCGAGCCCACCAGACAGCCAGAATAAAAATCCCTGCTGCTGCTTACCATCTCAAACGCAATCACTGATTCTGTGTTCGGAGTTTTCTGTGCTGCCTGGGACTTTTTGTACGTGTCATATTTGAATACTAAAGTCTCGAGCTCCTAGAGGGAGTGAAGTTGCTTCAGTTCCTCAGGATTATCCAGATAAGAACATTTACCAAGTGACTTCAAAGGGGAAACTAGTCTTACACTAGAGTGTAAAGGATTGATCGCTAAACAAGAGGGTTTGAAATGGCTAAGCAATGCTGTTAGCTACACATTGATTATGTTATTGGTTCTACGGGCATTAATGTGCTAATATTCATTTGGGTAATGTGAACACGGTGTCCTACATGGTGTGAGTAAAATGAATTATATAAATGACTGACAGTTTTAAATATGGGGTGTACTGTTATGGCACCAATTAGTGTCACTGCCGCAAAGGCGTAATTGCTAACCCTTGCTGACACACTGCCTCACAGGCTGCTTGCTGTTTGCTCCCTCAAATTATCATTCATGAACTCAATTATGTTGTCCCCTAACTCCACGGCCCTCACCCAGGAGTGGCCCCACCCCTATCCCAAGGCACCTGCCACCCCCAGGATCGCCTTGTGAGCACAGTGCAGCTACGCATTCCTCCCCCAGGGTTCTGTGCAGGCGGAGGGGGATGAGCGGCTCAGAACCGGCCCCCGGCAGCGCAGCAGAAAGAGTTAGCCTAACTGTGCTAAGTGCTAAGTGCTTTAGTCCTGCGTTTTTGCCTTTAAGTGGGTGTCAGAAAATCAAGGAAGTAATTACAGCGAATAATAAGAGATTTAACATGTAATTACTTCATGTCCAGGACTTCGTATTCTTAGAACGTCCGCGTATGTTTGATATGTAATAATGTTATAATGCCTTCTTAAGCATCTTATGTCAGCCCGCAGATGATGGACTTGGGAGTTCTCACGCACAGTGAGATAAGTAAGGACCTCCACTACAGTGGAGTCTCTCCGTACTCTCTCCAAGGTTCCTGGAGCTACTGTGTGCAACCAAATCATTTCATTTTGTTTACAAATCAACGATTTGTAGTTGTAATTTTACGTCTTCACTATCCTTCGTCACAGCTACTCTTCAAATCACCTTTGTCAGGTATCTAATTCAAATGTACAGTTTGCGTGAAACGTTACCCATGGAGCAGTCGACCCCGAAGAATCCCTCGTCGCAGACGCAGGTCCCGTCCACGCACCGGCCGTTGTCCGCACAGTCGCCAGGGCAACTCCGCTCGGCGCACGTGTCTCCAGAGAAACCTTCGAAGCACACACACTTGCCGTCCACGCAGTGGCCTTTATCGTTACAGTCGTCGGGACACCGCAGCAGGCCACAGTCATCGCCGGTGTAGCCGGCGTGGCACACGCATCGCCCGTCCACGCAGTAGCCGTTGTCATTACAGTCGTCTGGGCAGGTGGAGGTGGAGCAGTCCGGACCGGTCCAGCCGGGGTCGCATTTACAGCTGCAGGAGTCGTGCTGGTAGGTGCCATGGCCGCTGCAGCTGGTGTCCACACCTGGAAGACATCAGGAGAGACGACTCATCGCGCACCAGAACCTACCAACCTATGTCACAGCACAGGACTGGGAATGGGAGCAATTTAGCATTTGTGCAATCATTCAGGGTCCGAGATTTTGTCTTTTAGATTAGACACTATGGGCTATCCTTCCAAACTCAGCCTTAAGCATTAGCACTGTGATTTTGGCTGTGCTGTTTACTCCCTGTACCCTCTGCTGTAATTTCTTTCTATCTGTTTGCAACAATATAATGTTTTTGCTGTTACCTGACTAAACTGCAGTATTCCCACACCTGACTAAACTACACTGTTCTCACATGTACTGGTACCTGACTAAACTACACTGTTCTGATTGATATGTACTGGTACCTGACTAAACTACACTGTTCTGATTGATATGTACTGGTACCTGACTAAACTACACTGTTCTCACATGTACTGGTACCTGACTAAACTACACTGTTCTCATATGTACTGATACCTGACTAATCTACACTGTTCTCACATGTACTGGTACCTGACTAAACTACACTGTTCTCATATGTACTGGTACCTGACTAAACTACACTGTTCTCACATGTACTGGTACCTGACTAAACTACACTGTTCTCACATGTACTGGTACCTGACTAAACTACACTTTTCTCCTATGTACTGGTACCTGACTAAACTACACTGTTCTCATATGTACTGGTACCTGACTAAACTACACTGTTCTCATATGTACCGGTACCTGACTAATCTACACTGTTCTCACATGTACTGGTACCTGACTAAACTACACTGTTCTCACATGTTCTGGCACGTGACTAAACTACACTGTTCTCATATGTACCGGTACCTGACTAAACTACACTGTTCTCACATGTACTGGTACCTGACTAAACTACACTGTTCTCACGTGTGCTGGCACCTGACTGAACTGTACTGTTCTCACATGTCCTGGCACGTGAGTAAATTAAACTGTTCTCAGGTGTGCTGGCACCCGACTAAACTGCACTGTTCTCATGTGTGCTGGCACCCGACTAAATCGCACTGTTCTCACGTGTGCTGGTACCTGAGCCTCCTGTACAGCAGCCCTGTGCACACTGGGTCTTCAGGTATGTCACCTCCTCCTCCAGACCATTGAGGCGGTACACCAGAGACTTGAACTCCTCCGAGTCGGCGCAGTTGCAGCCGGCTGATGCAAGCCGGATGTTGTGCTTGAAGACAATGTCGTTCCCGCCGTCCACTGCTGTGACCTGACCGTCCGACGTCTGGTCCTGTGAGAGGGCCGTGGCCTCCGGGCCCGCCGGGCCCTGCTTGCAGCCTGAGTCTATCTGATACACGTGGCTGAACGTGATTCCTTTCTCGGACGCGGTCGAACCCTCAGCCAACGTGACGTGGGAGGCCGCACACAGCGCCCCCAGCAGGAGACCTCCTAGCAAGGCAAGCATGGCTTCTGGAAGGAACAAACCCAGCATTCTCCCATGAAGAACGTTTACACTGACAATCACAGGATCTATATTTTAAAAGACATCATCTTATAAGTCACACTTGTGATAAAGATGGATGCTTGACTCAGGCCTGGTATTATATTTAATAGCGTAAGGTTTATTTTGCTAGACTAACATTTGATCCTACAGTAAGAATAAGCAGTGTGTTTGCTTGAAAAGCACATACCATCAAAACCTTTAATTACATGTCTTCAGCCATAAGGACTCAGAGAAGCATGGAACCCATTACAACCATATGATGTTATTCCTAATGACAGTGATGTCATCCAAGCCTTTTTAACTCAGAGGGAAGTGGAATTTTATAGTGCTGTTGTAAAATGATGTTTTATTAAAAAAAGAAAACCAAACTATAACATTGGAAAGTATCCCTCAAAGCCAGTATGATTTACATTTTCAACATGAATAAAAATTGTTCTTTTCTCTAGAGTGCTAGGGTAAAAAGTTACTCAGCACGTCTCCTAAACATTAAACATTACACATTAGCGGATGAACGTCACTAGCGCATTTTCTGAACATTTGCATATAAGCTTAGTTATTCATATGAGAACACCGCTCCACAAAAGACGTCACCTGAACCCTGTCTGGGGCGACTTTCTCAGTAAGACGCCAGTGCACATGGGGTGATCTTCTCTCTAACGATGGTCACACATGCAACAAGATTCTGCAGATTCACCTGTTTAGTTCCTTGATAGCAAAGCCTTGGTGTCTTTGCAGTGAGCATCAAGCTCAACTTTACAGACATAGTATTGGCGGTGTAGGAAGATGACATACCTACACGGGATCTCAGAATGCCACAAACATTACATAAGAAATGCAAACTTATGTGTTACAGAGGAAGGAAGTACATAGAGATATAGACTGAAGAGAGATACAATTATTCTGCTCTGCCATAATTCAGGAGTGCAGAAGTCAACCACTCACACAACCACGTAGTTCCCCTCTTGGTGAAAGTTTAATATGAACTGAATAATTTACTTGTCTATTTTCGTTGGCTTTCACCCAGGCTAGAAATGCATTCAACACAGTAGTTGATATCAGTTTGCTAATGGTAATCATGGAAACTTCATGAATAGAAATAGCCTGTCAGACGTGTTGCGTGGCGTAGTGTAGTTACCATCAGTTTTTACGCCTTCCATATGCTGTGTTCAAAGTGCATTCCTCCAATTTCTCTGTGCTTTTAATTGCGTTAATTTATTTTATTTTTTTGACAAATGAGGGCTGGATGGAGGGACAGAATCACTGAGCAGCACACATCAGAGAGAGTGGATAAACAGATGTGCGGAGATGCTGCAAAAGAGAATCTTTAGTGTCCCCCTAGGAGAGAGATGGGAATGTGAAGAGGAGCACACACACACACACACACACACACACACACACACACACACACACACACACACACACACACACACACACTGCCACTGATGCCCAAGCAAACACGACTCACCCTGACAGGGTTTTGGAACGCTTCCTCTTTTCTCTTCATATACTGGCATATCCGACGGAATTGAAGATTCATAAAAATTCATCTTTCTTATGTGAACTTAGTGAGTGTGATCTGCCAGCCAGCCCAAAGCAAGGGCCATTTCCATTATTGTGTCATTATCGTTTCATCTCCAGGTCAGAATGTCCTCATGAGTCAGAAAACAAAACCGTTTTCCAGTGCTTTTCTGGAACACCTGGGGCTTCAAGCTGCAGCCGAACCCCACAGATCCCTGCATATCCTGACAGATCCCTGCATATCCCAACAGATCCCTGCATATCCCAACAGATCCCTGCATATCCCGACAGATCCCTGCAAATCCCAACAGATCCCTGCAAATCCCCACAGATCCCTGCATATCCCGACAGATCCCTGCAAATCCCAACAGATCCCTGCAAATCCTGACAGATCCCTGCTAATCCCAACAGATCCCTGCATATCCCAACAGATCCCTGCATATCCCGACAGATCCCTGCAAATCCCCACAGATCCCTGCATATCCCGACAGATCCCTGCAAATCCCAACAGATCCCTGCATATCCCAACAGATCCCTGCATATCCTGACAGATCCCTGCATATCCCGACAGATCCCTCCAAATCCCAACAGATCCCTGCAAATCCCGACAGATCCCTGCAGCTCTCTGGGTGTATGTTAAAAAAGTTTATTAAAATCAAAAGACATTTTGTTGTTCATCCAAACAACATTATCATCATGAAAGGTGACGGGAAGTCACCTGGGCAAATTAATGTTTTAGAGCTTTTTATTACCCAGTTGTCTTACATAATCAATGTACATAGACATATTCTGAGGATGTAATGACCTCACTCTGTGTCTTATTCTGTCGGGCATCGGACCCAGGCTTAGGAGGAAGCCCACATCACAGACCCAGACGTCTGCTTCACGATGGCACTTCAGTGAGCCCTCCAGGCTGTGCTTATGGCTTCCTGGTGGTGGCTTCTATTTGAAGCTCATCCTTTGTGTCTTATTTCTTTTGGAGATGCTCACCAGAGGCCCATTGGTTCCTCCGAGCCCGTGCAGAAAGGTCTTCTCCACGACGGAGTGCCAGAGACCACCGCGGTAGCCACAGTGACTTGGCAATGGATGTAACTCACCCTGATCTTCAGTATCAGCTGAGAGTCCAGAGCGTACGAGGTCTGGTGTGCTAACACAGTAGCACGGCCCCAACACTGCCTTCTCTGAACAGCCTCCAGCTCTTTGCAGGGGGGCCGATAGCCATCAGGGTGCACTGCGGAGAGCACATTCCATCCTGGAGGACTCACCTCTGCCCCGTGCTGTCCAGCGCCTGCTGATGTGACCCGAGAGCTGCAAAGTCCGACTCCCTACGAGTCCCTACAGCAGGGCTCATGATTAACACCTCTGGTTCTGAGGTCAGCTGACACACATGGCTTGTAAAGCAGCCCGTAAACTCTAGTCAGACACGTCACTGAGCGCTAGCAGGTCACGGGCACTGCTACGTGCTAACGGCGAGAACTCCCAACACCAGGCCAGTTGGGTTTGCACGGCAGGACCGTCTCTGTGCACAGCGAGGAGGGATGCCCGAACACCTGTGAACGCCATCAATCTCGATTGCAGAGAGGAAGTGACTGACCAAGTGAGGGGGGCTCTTCTCTCCCGAGACACGTCGTTCAGCAGACAAAGACGGTCTGTTCCTCTGCATTTGAAGCCTGGGTCATAGCACCGGAGGAGCGGAGGAGTGGAGGAGGAGGGGGAGGAGGAGGAGGAGGAGTGGGGTCTTAGGGAAGTGGGAAGAGCCCAGCCAGGCAGACCAATGGACCGTAAAAGCAGCCACAAATGCTGGCACGTTTCCTGTTCGTTCTTTAAGTGGTGAGAGCTGAAAGCAATTACGCTCGAATCTGGGTCGCAGACCCCACATCCCCCAAAGTCTTTAGCAGTAAGAACCCCGACCGCACCAGCCTCGATAAGGTTAGCGGAGCTACTCTTACGCAATGCACACGCATGACGGTACGCTTCTCTCGTGCATGTGTGCACGGCGGAGGCTGAGGCCAGCACGGTAGCACCTCCCCTTCATCTGGGGAAGGGAGAGCCCCAACCACCTCTCAGAGAGCAGCTCCCACCAGCCCACTGCCCCCGCTCAACACTCTGGAGCTCTGCGCGGGGTCCGTGCCCAGACCTCTTTAAAAGAACCTGTAGATATGTCATGCAGTGAGATGCCAGCTCATTGCATGTAAGTTTCAAGAAGGAGATGGTTGAATATTGATATAAGCTATTAGCTGCAAAGTGTACATTTAAAGCGTGGCCCAGAAAGCACATGGGTCACTGTGTCTGTGTTCTGATATAACAGAGGTCACGTCAGTGCCCGTGCTGGGCTGTCCACTTTCGCATGAACGTCTCTAGGTCTGTGGTCACATCACTGCAGTCAGGTGTTAAAGAGCGCCAGCGAGACGTTTGTCACGTTCGTCTGGTACTGCTGAACTCACAGACAACAGTTTTACTGTCACACAACAGGATCAACGATTTCCAAAATTAAAGTCCAATCACAAAGTTTTTTTTATGTGAAACCGCAAGTCAGACACAGTTCGTTTGAAGCATGCGTGGAGAGTGAGTTTGAGTTAGCAAATAACAAATAAAAAGATCCAAAAAATACCCAATAATAATATCCATAGCCAATAATTATAAATATTCATAATACTGGCGGTTCAAATTGGTTTTTCTCAGAATTTGACAAATATCAGCATATGAAATTTGTTTAAAATATTAAAATAAAAGAAGAAAGTGCAGTACATGATCTACCATATTTTAAAACTTTGTTTTCAATTACCTAAATAAAAGTCATTCTTATGGCATTTGTTAGAAGCCATTGCCCCTGCACACAGATGATTTAGGATACAGCTGTAATCTTGGCTTACCACTTCAGATGTTGCCTGATGCTGTGAAGTGTGTGCTCTCTGCTCCTGAGCGCAAGCGTATCTGGGTGCCTCGGTCTGTCTCTAAGCACCTGTTGTGGAGGTGGGGCTGGGTGTGTTGAGGAGGCGGAGCTGGCCATGTTGAGGAGGTGGGGTTAGCCGTGCAAGGCCACGCCCCTCCTGAGAACCCTCTGCCCCCACTCTGAAAGCCCATTGGGCAGTTAAACGTCTCTCTCAGCAAACCTGGACCAATAGGCACCCTGCCTGCCCCTTTCCCCTCTGCTCAATGGGGTTGGGGGGGGGGGGGGGGGGGGGGGTCTTGGGAGGCATTTTAGCTCTTCACATCATCTGGTGCAAATTGTTTGTACAAACTTGCCACTCGTGCACGGGTCACATGTCCTGTCCTTAACACCCACAGGTTCCCATAAATCCCTTTTGTTTTTGCATTTGCCACAGAGACACAAATGAGTCCAGAGACGGTTAACCTAACCTCCTCCAGAGATCTTAACATGTCTTCTTACGACTGAGTATGTTTTTATGATATTTATGACAAGGAACATTACTTTAACATTAGGCAGAAATATGTTCTATGCTTTTGCACCTCAGAATAACACACTGTAGAACTGATTTTCACTTACAAATTCCCTCTGTGCAGTTGTAGCTATGGGTTTAATGCCGTAGCCTACAGGGTGGTCTGAGTAAGGATCCTGTAGTACTGTTTCTGTGTACTTCACTAGGAAAACCACCAAACAGAAGCTCCGTATGAAATGAAACATAAAGTCATACTGAAGCTCAACAATAATAACTCAGTTCTCATAAAAGACACCAAAAATCACAAATAACCGATACACACTGATGTACACTGCACAGCTTGTCAGTAGTAATATATATATATATAAGTAACTACAATGTACTTAGGTAAGATAAGTATAAATATATATATATAATATATAATCATCATTATTATTATCATTATATATATATATATATATATATATATATATATATATATATATATATATATATATATCAATCATATATATATATATATATAAAAATCCCTGTGAGGACTTTTAATCGCGGCACCTGGAATTGACAGCACTAGTATATACAAAATTATTAAATGCGTAAATTGAACTACATCAAATGCAAAGACAGGTTCAAATACTTCTACAGTTGCTTTCAGATTTTCAGTCAGTTTCGAGTTCTGAAGAGGATTGTGTGATGCATCATTAGGGACTCCTGGAATGTAGTGCGCCCAAAATATCACTTTGCTTTTGTTTGTGTGGAGATACATGGACCTTGGCCACTGGTGAAATGACCACTGGGTTGAAACTGGAGACCAGACCAGATGTGAATGTGAATGTGAATTCTGCCTCTTCCACACGTTTTCCACAGTGTCCTAATACATCTCATATCAGATAGGCAAGGACTTGCACATAGACATTAACTATCTCCATTTAGAGGCTAGTTCTTCCTACCAGTTCCAGAGAAATTCCAGCTCTTTTAGATGTTAAATGAGAGACAAGGGATATCTAAATGAGAACTATAGAAGAGTTTAGATATCTAAATGAGAACTATAATTCTAAATGAGAGTCAGAGGTAGAGGAGATCGAAATGAGAACTAGAGGAGAGTTTAGAGATCTAAATGAGAACTATAATCTAAATAGGAGTGAGAGGTAGAGGAGATCTAAATGAGAAGTAGATGAGAGTTTAGAGATCTAAAGGAGAACTATAATCTAAATAGGAGTGAGAGGTAGAGGAGATCTAAATGAGAAGTAGAGAGAGTTTAGAGATCTAAAGGAGAACTATAATCTAAATAAGAGTGAGAGGTAGAGGAGATCTAAATGAGAAGTAGATGAGAGTTTAGAGATCTAAAGGAGAACTATAATCTAAATAAGAGTGAGAGGTAGAGGAGATCTAAATGAGAAGTAGAGGAGAGTTTAGAGATCTAAAGGAGAACTATATTCTAAATAAGAGTGAGAGGTAGAGGAGATCTAAATGAGTAGAGGAGAGTTTAGAGATCTAAAGGAGAACTATAATCTAAGTGAAAGTGAGAAGTAGAGGAGATCTAAATGAGAACTGGACAAGAATTAGAGAAGAGCTTGAGTGTCACATATGGTCCCACCTCCCTCCTGTCAGTCATGTCTTACTTTTGTTCTCCATGTGTTTGTGTGCCTTTTATTTTGAAATTCCTGGTTGTGTCAGTCTTCACCCCCTCCCTTATTCTCCGCCCCCTCGTCTTTACTTTCAGGTGTGTCTGGTTTGGTTCATTGTTTAGTCAGTGTATTTAAGTCCTGTGTTTAGTTTCTTATATTGCTGGTCAGTGTATGTAGTCCCTGTTGTTTCGTTCCTGGGTCTACATTACGTATTCTCTATTTCTTAAATTGTTGTTTGTTAGCTCTCGTCTTGTGTTCTAGTGTGTTCAGTCTCTGTTTTCTAGTCTTGGTGTTCGCCTCGTCTCTTTAGTTTGTAGATGTTCTCCAACATCTCCAAGACATGTCTCATTCACCTCCTCTAGGTCCCAGACAGTGGGAGATAACATCTCTGAGACATCTCATTCACCTCCTCTAGGTCCCAGACAGTGGGAGATAACATCTCTGAGACATCTCATTCACCTCCTCTAGGTCCCAGACAGTGGGAGATAACGTCTCTGAGACATGTCTCATTCACCTCCTCTAGGTCCCAGACAGTGGGAGATAACATCTCTGAGACATCTCATTCACCTCCTCTAGGTCCCAGACAGTGGGAGATAACATCTCTGAGACATCTCATTCACCTCCTCTAGGTCCCAGACAGTGGGAGATAACATCTCTGAGACATCTCATTCACCTCCTCTAGGTCCCAGACAGTGGGAGATAACATCTCTGAGACATCTCATTCACCTCCTCTAGGTCCCAGACAGTGGGAGATAACATCTCTGAGACATCTCATTCACCTCCTCTAGGTCCCAGACAGTGGGAGATAACATCTCTGAGACATCTCATTCACCTCCTCTAGGTCCCAGACAGTGGGAGATAACGTCTCTGAGACATCTCATTCACCTCCTCTAGGTCCCAGACAGTGGGAGATAACGTCTCTGAGACATCTCATTCACCTCCTCTAGGTCCCAGACAGTGGGAGATAACATCTCTGAGACATCTCATTCACCTCCTCTAGGTCCCAGACAGTGGGAGATAACATCTCTGAGACATCTCATTCACCTCCTCTAGGTCCCAGACAGTGGGAGATAACATCTCTGAGACATCTCATTCACCTCCTCTAGGTCCCAGACAGTGGGAGATAACATCTCTGAGACATCTCATTCACCTCCTCTAGGTCCCAGACAGTGGGAGATAACATCTCTGAGACATCTCATTCACCTCCTCTAGGTCCCAGACAGTGGGAGATAACATCTCTGAGACATCTCATTCACCTCCTCTAGGTCCCAGACAGTGGGAGATAACATCTCTGAGACATCTCATTCACCTCCTCTAGGTCCCAGACAGTGGGAGATAACATCTCTGAGACATCTCATTCACCTCCTCTAGGTCCCAGACAGTGGGAGATAACATCTCTGAGACATCTCATTCACCTCCTCTAGGTCCCAGACAGTGGGAGATAACGTCTCATTCACCTCCTCTAGGTCCCAGACAGTGGGAGATAACGTCTCTGAGATGCATTTCATTGGGCTTTTCTTTTCTTGTAGGCATCCGACAACAAAAGTGAGAACCTCAGCTTGGTTAAATAAAGCTCCAGAAATCACCTTCTCACAGAGACACGTGTATCCATTAGAAAAATACACTATTTTCTGCAGCTGAGGACAAAGACTTGGAGTCAGCAGAATTTACACTAGACATTTTTTTGAAGAAAAAAAATTATCAAAGGAAAGAAATCTCTTAGATGCTTAGATGTTTGGTCCTTGGTTGCTACTGGCTTTCATTACTCCTGCTTGAGAAGTCAAGTTTCCATATAGGAATGAAGAGGGTGAAAACGAACCCAAAGCCACAGGCTGCTGTCACCATGCATAAAAGTTCAGGTGTTTATCCAGGCCCACACATGCTCCGCATCAGGGCAGCCCTGCCTTCCTCCTGTTCAGTTTTAGCCCCTAATGCAACACACCTGATCCTGTTCATCTCGGGCCTTCAGTAGCCTCTGAATATTGGACACATGTGGGTGAGATTAGCCTTTGAAATAAACTTTGCAGGGTGGGTTGATCTTCAGGTCTAGAGCTACACCCCCTGTTCTATCTCCTGCATACGAGCTCCATCGAGATGTAAATGATCTAAACTATTGCTGGTGCATGAACTACAGATAAATGTGACCAAAATGAGCTTCATGAACATCTCCATAATTCAGGTGATGAATGAGAAGTCATGAACAGTCTGGTTCTCTCAGAACATCACATTGATATGTAAAATACCTACAAATGAAAGAAAGCAACTTTAATACCTTTGAGTTCAATATCACTCAACAAGTGATATTGAGCACCAGTTCATAAAGATAAAAAATAGACTGACATTCAAGGATAGACATTTAATAAGATAGCTGGTGTAACTCAAGAAAGCAGGGAAATGTGTGGTCATTACTGTGTCAGTATGTGGTAACTCATAAATTCTGAACAAAAACATTCTTCACATTCATGCCATCACAGTCAGACGGGTTTCTATGACTCTGGTGCCTCTAAATTGCATGAGATGCAGTGCTCTGATTGGCTGGTTTTGGTCAGACGCTTGAAATGATTACATTAAAAAACATCTTCATATTTCTATATAGCTTCTATATTGGACATTTTGTTTATTAATTACATTTTTTTAAATATCTAGGCTATTCTCAACACTATTTATCATGGCTCTGTCTAAGCCTAATCTTAACAAGACATGTTCACAGGCTCTGGTAGATTGAAACCAAACATTAAAAGCAGTGAAATAAATATCTTACTCTTGACACAGCATTACCTAATGGACACACAAGTAGCTGTGGAAACATCTTTACATATTGCGACCACAGTAATAATGGTCCCCGAGGCTTATAATCTGAACATACTTTTCATAAAATCTCCTTTGGCTCCCTGTGCTTCTCCTAGGAGTGCGTGCTGGATATTCTGCCTGGGTTGGTACTGTGTGTCGTTACTGTACAGCTCGGCGGGGCCAGCTGTGGTGAGCTGGAGAGTTCACCATCAGCACATCTCCTCATGGAAAGTGGTGCAGTGATTAAAGCCCCAAATTCACCAGCAAGGCAAAGTTTGCTTTGAGCTGCGGTGTGAACTGGCGTGTGCACAAATTACCAGACACAGATAGACACGTCAGCTGGAGAGCAGAAACTCTGAAACCTTGTACAGACACTGTATACTTCTGACTTCACAACTTCTGAATTTCTGACACAATTTTTTGCACTTTTAGCATTTGCATGTATAATGTTTGCATGTATAATGTACTGATGTACTGATACAGGAGTAATGTATGAGTGTCTTGGGTATCTGTACTTTAACTCAAGTAGAACACTAAAGTAACTGTAACTGTACTTTAACTCAAGGACTAAAGTGAGGACTTCTACCTGTACTGGAGTAATGTTTTATCTTGGGTATCTGTACTTTAACTCAAGTGAGGACTTCTACCTGTACTGGAGTAATTTTTTATCTTGGGTATCTGTACTTTAACTCAAGTGAGGACTTCTACCTGTACTGGAGTAATGTTTTATCTTGGGTATCTGTACTTTAACTCAAGTGAGGACTTCTACCTGTATTGGATTAATGTTTTATCTTGGGTATCTGTACTTTAACTCATGTGAGGACTTCTACCTGTACTGGAGTAATGTTTTATCTTGGGTATCTGTACTTTAACTCAAGTGAGGACTTCTACCTGTACTGGAGTAATGTTTTATCTTGGGCATCTGTACTTTAACTCACGTGAGGACTTCTACCTGTACTGGAGTAATGTTTTATCTTGGGCATCTGTACTTTAACTCACATGAGGACTTCTACCTGTACTGGAATAATGTTTTATCTTGGGCCTCTGTACTTTAACTCACGTGAGGACTTCTACCTGTACTGGAGTAATGTTTTATCTTGGGTATCTGTACTTTAACTCACGTGAGGACTTCTACCTGTACTGGAGTAATGTTTTATCTTGGGTATCTGTACTTTAACTCACGTGAGGACTTCTACCTGTACTGGAGTAATGTTTTATCTTGGGCATCTGTACTTTAACTCACGTGAGGACTTCTACCTGTACTGGAGTAATGTTTTATCTTGGGTGTCTGTACTTTAACTCAAGTGAGGACTTCTACCTGTACTGGAGTAATGTTTTATCTTGGGTGTCTGTACTTTAACTCACATGAGGACTTCTACCTGTACTGGAGTAATGTTTTATCTTGGGTATCTGTACTTTAACTCACGTGAGGACTTCTACCTGTACTGGAGTAATTTTTTTATCTTGGGTATCTGTACTTTAACTCAAGTGAGGACTTCTACCTGTACTGGAGTAATGTTTTATCTTGGGTGTCTGTACTTTAACTCACGTGAGGACTTCTACCTGTACTGGAGTAATGTTTTATCTTGGGTATCTGTACTTTAACTCACGTGAGGACTTCTACCTGTACTGGAATAATGTTTTATCTTGGGTGTCTGTACTTTAACTCACGTGAGGACTTCTACCTGTACTGGAGTAATTTTTTTATCTTGGGTATCTGTACTTTAACTCACGTGAGGACTTCTACCTGTACTGGAATAATGTTTTATCTTGGGTATCTGTACTTTAACTCACGTGAGGACTTCTACCTGTACTGGAGTAATGTTTTATCTTGGGTGTCTGTACTTTAACTCACGTGAGGACTTCTACCTGTACTGGAGTAATGTTTTATCTTGGGTATCTGTACTTTAACTCACGTGAGGACTTCTACCTGTACTGGAGTAATGTTTTATCTTGGGTATCTGTACTTTAACTCACGTGAGGACTTCTACCTGTACTGGAGTAATGTTTTGGGTGTCTGTACTTTATGTGGTTTGTGTACTTCATCCACCACTGACGCTTTGTGTTATTGGCTGCTTCTCACTGTTGTGTTGACTGGAGCCTGTTGATTGTAAAGCATTCTGAGTTGCTGAGATATACATGTATCCATTAATAATAATGATGTCTCCCATTTTAGCCCAGCATTGGCAAGAGAGATTTTAGTTTAACTCCACGTCGTCATATCGTTTTTACTTTGCGAAGGTTGAGGAGTAAAACTCACGGATCTGTTGATATGACGAGTCTCCAGCATCCAGCTTCTTTTGGAAGCAGTGATCACCTGGATGGAACATGACGACCAGACACACAAAGACCACAGGTTTCCATAAATCATAAAAACCATATACACAAATTCTCACTCCAGTAATCATTGTATGCGCCAACCTGTGGTCCAGAAGCAGGCTACTTCATTTTTAGATGGCAGGAAATAACCCTATAGAAAAGGTCAAATCATAAGAAATATGAAGAAGACTCACTACCCAGGTGGAAACAGGTTTCATGGTTCAGAAACTGAATTAAGTGGATATGAAATAAACATCCTTCTGGGGTTGGAAAAGCTGAATGTTCTCAGAGAGCCACGATCTTCTCATTCTCCTGCCACACTTGGTCTGAAGGCCTCTGTGAGAGATATACATCCCAGGTGCAAAAGGCAGAAAAGAATTATATGATTAAGTGATTGTCAGATAATGAATGAATGGATGGATGAATGAATGAAAAGAAATATCACTTATTTCATAGCCAGCTGCACATTTTTGGGATGAGGAGCATAACGTGGAGGTGTCGACTGGCACATTCAGACGAGCTAGCAGGTCAGGCACAGATGAGATGTGCTGTTTCCAAACCACCAATGATGCATACAAAATTGAGGTTTTATTTAAAACTTTGTTTTCTAAGTGTCTGACAGCTTGTTGCCTTGCTGTATACATTTGACATGTTTGGCAACACATTTGCAAGATAGCAAACCATGAATCTGATTCCAGTGTTGTTTTGGAAATAATAGCAGGGAAATATTACCCAAAACACAATCATGATGCAATGGGCAAACAAAATTCCTCTCTCAGTCAGCAGGACAGCTGACGTTGATCAGGATTCTCAAGACACACTGCCATACTGGCTGGATTACAGGCAAATTACAAGGAACATCCAGAGAAATCTCATGCAGTGCTCTCCTTCTGATGAAGGACCATCTCTCACATTACAAAGGCCAGCTGACAGCTGCCTGCCTACAAACAGATGCAAAGTGTTGTTGAAACAGTGGTCCACACTTCCTGCTTCTGAAGCAAAGCAAAACAAACAGTAACAACTACTGCTGTCTCCCTCTAACTACAGCTGTCTCCCTCTCTCTACACCTGTCTCCCTCTAATTACATCTGTCTCCCTCTCTCCTTACTGCTGTCTCCCTCTCTCTACACCTGTCTCCCTCTAACTACACCTGTCTCCCTCTAACTACTGCTGTCTCCCTCTCTCTACACCTGTCTCCCTCTAACTACTGCTGTCTCCCTCTCTCTACACCTGTCTCCCTCTAACTACTGCTGTCTCCCTCTCTCTACACTTGTCTCCCTCTAACTACTGCTGTCTCCCTCTCTCTACACCCGTCTCCCTATAACTACACCTGTCTCCCTCTCTCTACACCTGTCTGCCTCTCTCTACACCTGTCTCCCTCTAACTACACTTGTCTCCCTCTAACTATACCTGTCTCCCTCTCTATACACCTGTCTCCCTCTAACTACACCTGTCTCCCTCTCTCTACACCTTTCTCCCTCTAACTACTGCTGTCTCCCTCTCTACACCTGTCTCCCTCTAACTACATCCCTCTCCCTCTCTCTATACCTGTCTGCCTCTCTCTACACCTGTCTGCCTCGCTCTACACCTGTCTCCCTCTAACTACACTTGTCTCCCTCTAACTATACCTGTCTCACTCTCTCTACACATGTCTACCTATAACTACACCCGTCTCCCTCTCTCTACACCTGTCTGTCTCTCTCTACACCTATCTCCCTCTAACTACACTTGTCTCCCTCTAACTATACCTGTCTCCCTCTCTCTACACCTGTCTCCCTCTAACTACACCTGTCTCCCTCTCTCTACTGCTGTCTCCCTCTCTCTATACCTGTATTCCTCTCTCTACACCTGTCTCCCTCTAACTACACTTGTCTCCCTCTAACTACACCTGTCAATTCAATTCAATTCAATATAGCTTTATTAGCATGACTGTAAGGTACAGTGTTGCCAAAGCATTAAAAAAAAAAAAAACAACAATAACAATGATAATAATATTGACAAATAACAATAACAACAACAACAACAATAATAATAATAATAATAATATATGATAACATTTAGGAAAAGTTATCATTATAATTATTTACATTCTGAAACTGAAGGGGGGGGGGGGGGGGGGTCGTTTCCCACTGTCTCTCAGGCTGTGACATGTAGATACATATTTTGCAGCGAGGGGGGCGCTGTGTCCCCCTCCTAGGATGATTTTTAGTTGTTCAATTTGTGTTAGTGTTTGGAAGTTTGGGATTTTCTTTTTGAATTTGTGTATGTAAATTTCACGTGTTGGCCTGAATTTTTCACATTTTAGAAGAAAGTGCATCTCTGTCTCGACCTCACCTGTCATACAGTGACCACACAGCCTCTGCTCTCTGGGCAGCCAGGACTGTTTATACCTGCCTCTCTCTACGGCCAGGCTGTGGTCACTGAGTCTGTACTTGGTCAGGATCTGTCTCTGCTTGGTATCTCTGACAGTCAGAAGATACTCTTCCAATTCATACTCTGATTTTAGGGCCCGATAGCATTCAAGTTTGTTTTGAGTCCGAATCTCTTTTCCCCAATGTTCCAGATAATCCCTTTGACTGCGTTTGATGATGTGGTTAATGTTTAGTTTTGAGGTTAAAGCAGTGCTGGAACGAGGCTGTTGTCTGTTAATATCTGTTAGAGGGTTAATAAGCCTCAGAACCAGCTGACTGAGGGGGCTCTTTTCGGGGTTCAGTTCTTGGGTCTGTAACGTCTTAAAATGTAGCGTATCACTGGGACTCGTTTTCAGATGCATCCAGAAATTTAGAGCTCGTTTTTGGATATTGATGAACAATGGGAATCGGCCTAATTCTGCCCTGCATGCGTTGGTTGGTGTTTTTCTTTGGACTTTTAGAATCATTCTGCAGAATTCTGCATGCAGGGCTTCAGCTGGATGCTTGTCCCATCCAGTGTAGCTTTGCTGACTGAGTGGACCCCATACCTCACTTCCATACAGCGCAATGGGCTGAATCACACTATCAAATATTTTACACCAGATTGGAACCGGAATGTCGATATTGTAGAATTTTCTCCTGATGGCGTACATTGCTCGATGAGCTTTATCTTTTAGTGCATTCACTGCCATACTGAAACTCCCGGATGCAGTAATAACAAGGCCGAGGTAAGTGTACTGCATCGTGTGCTCCAGGGCGGTGCTGCCCAGACTGAACTGGTATCTGTGTTCCTGACATCTGGGCTTCTTTTGGAAGACCATAACTCTGGTCTTCTTCAGGTTTACTGCCAGGGCCCAGTTCTGGCAGTACTGCTCCAGCAGATCCAGGTGCTGCTGTAGCCCCTGTGCGCTCGGGGACAGCAGCACCAGGTCGTCTGCGTAGAGCAGGAACTTCACCTTCCCGTCCTGTAGGGCGAGACCAGGAGCTGCAGACTGTTCCAGCTGCACCGCTAACTCGTCAATGTAGATATTAAAGAGTGTTGGACTCAGACTGCAGCCCTGCCTCACTCCTCTTTTCTGAGTGAAAAATTCTGTGTGTTTGTCTCCAATTCTTACTCCACATTTGTTTCCCAAATACATTGATTTGATGATGTCATAAACTTTGCCCCCTACACCGCTCTCTAGAAGTTTGTAATAGAGTCCTTCGTGCCAAATAGAATCGAATGCCTTCTTAAAATCCACGAAACAGGCAAAGATTTTTCCATTTTTGGTCTGATGTACATGTTGGTTGATTAGGGTGTGCAGGGTGTAAATGTGGTCAGTAGTTCTGTAATTTGGAAGGAAGCCAATCTGATTTTTGCTCAGGACATCGTGTTCGGTAAGGAAAGACAGAATTCTGTTGTTTAAAATATTATTAAACACTTTCCCCAGATTACTGCTCACACAGATGCCTCTGAAATTGTTAGGGTCTGATTTATCTCCACTCTTATGGATTGGGGTAATGAGTCCTTGACTCCAGATGTCAGGAAAACATCCTGAACTCAGGACGAGGTTGAATAGTTTGAGCACTGCCCTCTGCAGCTCAGGAGTGCTGTTTTTTAGCATTTCGTTCCTGATGCTGTCGGGGCCACAAGCTTTTTTAGGTTTTAATGATTTGAGTTTTTGAGCCAATTCTTCCTGTGTTATTGGATAATCGAGAGGGTTTTGATTGTCTTTGATTGCACATTCAAGTGACTGTAATTTTTGTGTGATCAGATTGTAATTGGAATTTAGTTCTTTCTTTGAAATTTCTTTATTATACAGATTTTCAAAATGATTTTTCCAGATTTCACTGTTCTGTGTGGGTACTTTTTGTGGTTTTGTTTTGCTCAAGTTATTCCACATCTCCCAGAACTGATTATTTTTGATAGAATCTTCTATGTCTCTGAGTGTTTTATTTGTATAGTTTAGTTTTTTGGTTCTGATTGAGTGTTTATATTGTTTAAGGGTGTTACAGTATTTTTGTCTTAGGTTCTGATCTTCTGGTTGTCTATGTTTTACATTTGACAATTTTCTTAATTCTTTTCTAATCGATTGACATTCATAATCAAACCATTTTTCTTTTATCAGTTTTTTATCTTTATGTTTGTTTGTTTTTTGTAGTTCAGCCATAGAAGATGCTATGTGTAAAATGCTGTTAATTTCACTCACAGCATGATTTACACTTTTCTTATTATTCTCATAATTGTTGTTAATAAAGTTAGTGATTTTGTTAGATACGTGAACTGACTGAAGTGCAAGGATAAATTTCTCCGCACTATCAGGAGCCCATCTGTAGGTCCTGTGGACTGTGTACAGCTTACTGGACTCAGTTGCTGTTTGATTTGGTTGATGTGACCATTTCAGGTACACATTAATTTGGCTGTGGTCTGATAGAGGAGTTTGCTGTCGGACAGTGAATGCGTTGAAGGAGGAGGGATCCATGTCAGTGATGGCATAATCTACTACACTAGCTCCAAGAGCTGAACAATACGTGAACCTCCCTAAAGAGTCCCCTCTGATCCTGCCGTTAAGCATGTACAGACCTAAGGCTCGACAGAGATGCACTAACTCTTTACCGCTCTTATTTACAGAGCAGTCCAGGCTGTTTCTGACTCTGAGGGCTGGTGTGAGGTACGGAGAGCTCTGACCAAACACATGTTTATTGCCCTGTGAATCTACATAGTCTAACTTGGATCCAGTTCTTGCATTAAAATCTCCACACAGCAGCACATTTCCCTGGGCCTGGAAATGGCTGATCTCTGTGTGGAGGCTGTTGATGTACTCCTCATCGTAATACGGGGATTCTACTGGAGGAGTGTAGACAGCACACAGGTATGTGTCTGTCTCTGATATGCCAAGTTGTTTATGTAGTTTTAGCCAGCAGTGTGATTTCCCTAATTTTACGACTGTGATGTGCCTGGCCAGTTTTTCCCCGTACCACACCAACAGGCCTCCAGAATCTCGACCGCGCTGGACTGAGCTTAATTTGATTGAGGGCACAATGACCTCACAGTAACCTGAGGGACAGTGGGTGGGCGTGTCTTCACGACACCACGTCTCTGTGAGAATGAGGACATCTACACCTTCAGTGTTCTTTATAAAGTCAGGATCTCTACTCTTCAGACCAAACGCTGAGGAGTAGAGACCCTGGATGTTCCAACAACTGATATGAAATGAGCGCATTTATACAAAGTTTTAAAATACATCAATTAGGTCTACATTGTGAGACAAAACAGAAGAAATTATCTACAAACAGTAGAGTATAAGCTATTTGGAAATATTATTTCAAAAAGTATATTAACCAGTGCAATTTAGCTAAATAGATAAACATTGTATTGAACAGTGCAATTATTATTATTTATTTATTTATTTATTCTCTTCCCAGAAGTAGTATACTTCTCAGAAGTAGTATAATAGCAGTATATAGAAGTATATTTGCTTGAATATGAACAGGAGACGTTGCTCTTAATTTGGCAGCAGTCTTGTACACAGGGTGTAAAGCAGCTCTTTTATTTCTCCTAGCTCATGTGTAGCTGATGGGGGTGCTTTGGGTGGGGGTGGGGGTGCCTGTGCCACTGCAGCGGCATAGCTCTGTGGCCTTTGTCGTGGGGGGGGTTTCCTTACAGGTGATGACTTCTTGGTTGGGGGGTGTGGAGCAGCAGGTGAGTGTGGGGCTTGTGTGGATGCAGGTAGGTATGGGGAAACAGGAGGGTGGGTGTGAGGAGCCCAGGGCCTGCTGAGCCTGGCAGGTGATATCGGGGCATACCTTGGGATATACAGGGGGGGTGGTCTGAAGGAGCCTGCAGGTGGTGTGAAGTGTGGTGCAACCGTGTTGCGGCCCAGGGCTGCATCTTTTAGGGTCTTCGCAAAGATCCGGACGCCGTCCTCATGAAGGTGAATTCCATCGTGCATGTGGCGGGGTGTGATAGAGTGGTGGTAGGCCAGGTGGACGTTTGGTAGAGACGCACATCCTCTGCTGATCTCCGCGTTAATGCTGCTGATGACGTGAGGAGGAGTGTCGGAACGTGCCAACAGAGTAGAGATGATGATGCGGCTCTCGGGGAACTCTGTGCTGGCTCTCTCTGCCACTTTCCTTACTGCCTCTGCAGTGTTGCTCCGCTGGGTGTGGAGGTCATTAGTGCCTGTGTGGATGATAATACACTGAGGGCACCCAAGGGCCTCCTTTTTTAGAAGCTGGAGGGTGTGGCCAGTGGTGCTGCAGCGTTTTGCTGTTATCGTGTGTCCAGGGAAGAGCTTCTGGGGGTCAAGGAACCTTCTGTTGGAGTCCATGAGTAGCACGACATGAGGTTTCTGCTTTGCTGATGTGGCAGTAGTGGGCTGTGGGTGAGGCGTGGGTTCAGCAGGAGTTTTCTGGGTGTGTGGAGGTGGGTCGTCCTCCTTTTCAGGTGGGTTTGGCTGGTGAGGGAGACTGAGGATGTCTGAGCTGGGAGGGCTTGAGGTGACTGAGTGTTTTGTGTAGTCAGTGTCTGGTGGTGTTTGTGTGGAGGCTGAAGCACAGGGTCTGGTGTTCTGGATCTGTTCTTTCACGTCCTGTATCTGTGTTGTTAAAGTTCTCACTCTTTTTATTTCTTCTTCTTTTAGTTTTGCTATCTGTGCTCTCAGGCTGTGATTTTCTTGCTGTAGCTCTCTCAGGCTCACTCTGAGCTCAGCGATGCTGGCCTGACTCTCCCTCTGTATCTGGAGCACCTCCTCTCTGAGCTGTTGGATGGGGCTGGTGGAGCTGCTGGTGTCGTTGTGTGAGAGCCTGGCCTGTGTGTGTTCTTTGAACTCAGTAAAGTCCAGCTCCAGCATAGCCAGACTCTCTCTCAGCTGCTTGTCAGACGGGGATGGGGGCGGGGCTGTTGTGGGCTGTGTGGGCGGGGCTGTGGTGAGCTGTGTGGGCGGGGCCTCTGAATCCTCTTCAGAGTCAGTACCATTCACAGTGGTGCTGTCTACCTCTCTTTCTACCTGAGCTCTCAGGTGAGGAAAGCTCAGCTGAAAGGAGTTGAGGCTGAGCTCATTTCCCTGCACTAACACTGTCCCTTTAGTGTAATAGGTGATGGTCAGTACGGGGTTCTCAGTGTCCAGGAGTTCGTCTGTACAGACGGTTATCCTGCCCCCCCTGCCGATCCCCTCTTTGAAGGTGAAGTGGTAGTGGCTGCAGATAGCAGATCTCCAGGCAGACAAGGCGGCAGTGTGGAATATCAGGTTGTTCTTCACCCTATTGCCGTGTATTTGTATGTAGTCTGCGTACAGGGTGTCTGGGTTCTCCTGTAGGATCTGCTGCTTGTGTTTTTTCTTGGCCTGGGCGCTCCTGCATTTCTCCGGGTACGCAACCTCTCTGCACGGTGCGGCCTCCGTCTCCATGGTAACCACACAACGTATCGGTTTCTAACGGCTGCGTCTGGAGCTTAGCTAGTTAGTTTAGCGATTAGCCTGAATTACTAGCGGCTAGCGGAGTTTTAGCTGTTTATAATCTGTTTAAAAATCGGTTTTACAGACTTTCTGAAGTATTTTCAGTGTTTTCTTCCTACCTCTCTCTCTCTCGCTCTTTGGCGCTCTCTCTCTCTCTCTCCCTCTCTCTCTGCGTGTGTAGTGCTGTATTAACTCCGGCCGGTGTGTGTGGAGTTCCAGGTCTCTTTCTGCTGATTTGTCCAATGGTTTAGCAGAAATATGAAGATAAACTCCCAAAAATGTTCACAATAGATGTAATAAATAATATTTTAAGGTTAATTCTTCTGTTTGTCGCACTTTAAGACCCAAATTTGAAAGTATTTCAGGAGCTCATTTTAACTGTGGCTTCCCTCTCTCTCTCTCCCTCTCTCTACACCTGTCTCCCTCTAATTACATCTGTCTCCCTCTCTCCTTACTGCTGTCTCCCTCTCTCTACACCTGTCTCCCTCTAACTACACCTGTCTCCCTCTAACTACTGCTGTCTCCCTCTCTCTACACCTGTCTCCCTCTAACTACTGCTGTCTCCCTCTCTCTACACCTGTCTCCCTCTAACTACACCTGTCTCCCTCTCTCTACTGCTGTCTCCCTCTAACTACTGCTGTCTCCCTCTCTCTACTGCTGTCTCCCTCTCTCTATACCTGTATTCCTCTCTCTACACCTGTCTCCCTCTAACTACACCTGTCTCCCTCTCTCTACTGCTGTCTCCCTCTCTCTATACCTGTATTCCTCTCTCTACACCTGTCTCCCTCTAACTACACTTGTCTCCCTCTAACTATACCTGTCTCCCTCTCTCTACACCTGTCTCCCTCTCTCTACACCTGTCTCCCTCTAACTACACCTGTCTCCCTCTCTCTACTGCTGTCTCCCTCTCTCTATACCTGTATTCCTCTCTCTACACCTGTCTCCCTCTAACTACACTTGTCTCCCTCTAACTACACCTGTCTCCCTCTAACTACACCTGTCTCCCTCTCTCTACTGCTGTCTCCCTCTAACTACTGCTGTCTCCCTCTCTCTACTGCTGTCTCCCTCTCTCTATACCTGTATTTCTCTCTCTATACCTGTCTCCCTCTAACTACAGCTGTCTCCCTCTCTCTACTGCTGTCTCCCTCTCTCTATACCTGTATTCCTCTCTCTACACCTGTCTCCCTCTAACTACACCTGTCTCCCTCTCTCTACTGCTGTCTCCCTCTCTCTATACCTGTATTCCTCTCTCTACACCTATCTCTCACTAACTACAGCTGTCTCCCTCTCTTTACACTTGTCTCCCTATAACTACCCCTGTCTCCCACTGACTATATAACCATATAATCCATATACAGTACCTAAAACTTACTTGAAATGATTTCACTCACATTTAGACATTCCAGTTGCATATTTTAGTTACTTAGTTATTTTTGATTACAGTAAAAGTTTTGAAATCATGTAGACATTTACTGTATTCAAATTTCAATTACTGTAAACGTGTGCACCAAGGTTGAGGAATACAGCAAATGTAAGAAAAGGCATTTCTGAAATTTGAATCTAAATGAACTCAAAACTTCCTTATGAAATATAATCTACATGTTCATACTGTATCTAATGCTGCAAAACCACTTTCTGTCCTTCATAATATCAACACATGCATATCATGCATTGTTACATTACTGTAACAAAAATATGCATTAAAGTTCAATGTCCATCTGAAATTATTATTTTCTTTCTCATGCATGTAATATAATCCACTACTTGTTACTGTAATCTGAATGAATTACTGTAAAGAATTGCCATTTTAGCACAGTTGAGAACTCTCACCAACTCTAAAGGATGAAACAGATATCTACCTGATATTTACCGAAACGATGTGACTGGGGGAGATGAGCAAGCTGGAACACAGCCACGGCTCCCATTGGCTGGACTGGACTGAGATGGATTTCCATTGGCTGGGCTGGAAGAGGTTCTCACTGACTGGTCTTGATGGACCCCAATTGGACAGGCTGATAGAGGCTCCTATTGGCAAGGATAAGACAGAATCCCATTGGTTGGCTTCAGATGGACTCCCACTGGCTGGGCTGGGATGGATTCCCATTGGCTGAGCTGGGACGGATTCCCATTGGATGGTCTTAGATGGATTCCCATTGGCTGGCTTGGGATGAACACCCATTGGGTGGGCTGAAAATAGGCTCCCAATGGCTTGTATCACCTTTGTTGTTATCCCAGGGTGCTGTTGGGGTGTGTGTGTGTGTGTGTGTGTGTGTGTGTGTGTGTGTGTGTGTGTGTGTGTGTGTGTGTGTGTGTGTGTGTGTTTCCAAAACTGTGAAGATCCTTCAGTGAATTCTTCATCTGTTTCTCCACTTCACCAAATATTTGCACCACTATGTCACATGACTGAAATGACAAGAGAATGATTCATGAAAAACTGAAATGAATTTAGCTTAGTGATATGAAATCATGGGTATGTTCATCTCTTTATTAATCGGTTTTTAATGGGGTCTGACTGAGGGTTTGAAATTCACTTTGGCAATTTCAATTCAAATGCAAACTGGAAATGTTTGTATGCATATACTGTATATACCCCACTTGTCTTAGTGGTACATTCTGAATAGACCCAATGAAAGGGCCTGCAGTGACCCTATAGGCACTCCATACATACCCCCCACCCCTCTTCCTCCTCATGAGGAGGGGTAAACACTCCCCCCTGAGGCTGTCTTCCATCTAGCCCTGGTGGTCCCACTGAGTGAAATCACAGATGGTATTTCAAAAATGCACCAGAAGTCTAATGTTTATGTTATCATATTACCTTCCATTTCGGGATACGAACAGGACTCATTGTATCCATTTGGAGTATCTGTGATCGGATGTGAGCTTGCTCATCGTGACGTCTTTATTTCATGAACTGAAATCTAAAACAGATGTTGTAGGTAGGGACAATTCACTCATCATCAGAAGTAATGCATTATGACTCATGCAAAATGTGATAATTGTGCTGTTTTGAAGTATTCTAATATTTCCAAAAAGCATTTAAACATCCACAACATGTGAAAAATTACAACAGAATCTCAGCCATCCAAGAGGCCCTTGGCCTCATGAACACACTCGCACTGAGTTCTGCAGTGGAACTTCAGCAAATAGAGGACCAAGAATGGTACCGGAAGCTAATCTGAGCAACACTGGCCCAGACATGAAGGTGGATTATTTCAGTAGAAGGTCCTTTGCAATGCGTCCCCAAGTTTCAGAGAGGCTGGGTCTCGAGAGAGCAGTGCAGGACATTACAGCGGGAAGAAACCCAGACTGAAAACTGAGCCTGATCCCAGAGCCTCAGGCTGGGCCACAGTTACCATAGTAACAGCTCACAACAAAGGCAAGCAAAATTTTGAACCATTCTCAATCATTGAAAAGTTATTCTAATATTTTCTAAATATATCATTATTAAAAATAATGATTAATCGTAAAAACCTTTAAAAGGTTTTATAGCTATAAATAATTCTAGCCAGAGATGGGGTGGTGGGATACATATTTATGGAATGTTTTACTGTAACAGTTCATAACTATACATGCAGCCTTAAGTTTTGTAGCTTAGTTCAACGTTCCTAAAAGCTCCTGAACTCCAGAACACTGCAGCTGATCTTCAACGTTCCAAAGAGCTCCAGAGCTCCAGAGCTCCAGAACTCCAGAACACTGGAGCTGATCTTCAACGTTCCAAAGAGCTCCAGAACTCCAGAGCTCCAGAACTCCAGAACACTGGAGCTGATCTTCAACGTTCCAAAGAGCTCCAGAACTCCAGAGCTGATCTTCAGCATTCCTAAGAGGTCACTCCACTACTGCCTTCAGATGACTGGCTCCTGGGACTGATAATATCATATTGAAAACTCTGAGACATTCCTACAAAAGTGCACCTTCTCCCTCCTACTTGATGACAATTTGGTGGGCTGAGCTCCTACTTTCTTCAGACTGAAGTTTATCTCTGACAAACGTTTAGAAAAAACACTAGAATATAACCTAATCTATATATGCCCATGAATTGTTTTTGCACTGAAATGTCTAGTAAATGTTCTCAGATCATCTGTCAGTCTAGGATTTTCTGGTGATTTTTGGTTATGGCAGTATGTTAGATTAAGGGTATTTTCTACTAGCTAAGGATACTTTTCTGAGTAGACTAAGCACTTTTGAAAATTGCTTTGGAGTGTTTGCTAAATTCCATGAATGTTAACGTAACTGTTTTCAATTACCCACTTTCACATGCCGTTTTGGGTTTTTTCCATCTTGAGCAGATGAATTGATTGGACAGACCAGTCCTGCAGTTCCGTGTGCCGTACGGATGTGGAAATGCTGACCTGGCTGAACGTAACACGGCGACGTCAGGACGGCCCCGCCCACACTCTAACTCTAGCCAATGAGAATCAGACAGAGGAGGTGTGAAAGCTAATCTGGTTGCACCTCAGTGTGCTGTGGACATGAAGCCCACATATCCTACCACTACGCCTCACGTGGCCACGTGTGTTTCCAATGAACCCTGAAGCTAAACAAGGTGGCATGTCACACATGTTCGATGGTGTGTGTTCTTTTGGCAAAAACATGCCAGAGAAAGAGTATTCTATGTACAGCTAAGTGTTAGACTCACATGAACAGTGTGTTCTGAGTTCAGACCTTGCCTACAAGGTTAATGGAGAAAAGGTTCTTTGTAGTTTACATATCAACTAAAGACCAAGATCCAGGTTATAAAAATCAAACTAACTGTTTAGAATTTGCCTAACAAAATCAGACAAATGGACTGCTGATTTTGGCTCACTGGTGTAGACTGGTTTACATTTCTTTGGCTAACTGGTGTACACGGGTTTACATTTCTTTGGCTAACTGGTATACACTGGTTTACATTTCTTTGGATAACTGTGTGTGCACCATTTCTTTGAATATTGATTGATGTACATTGTTCCTTAGGCGTACAAATGTGTTTCTTCAGGAGATTTGTTCACTGTATCACTCATTTGGCCTCCAATCCATTTTCAGTGGGAGTGGAATGTTACGGTTAAAACCTGCTGAGACACTGAACTCCCCAACGTTACAGAGCAGAAAGTGTTTTTGGTTGTTTGTTTTTAATAAATGATGTTGTTGGAAAGTTCGGGTTTGTGTTGGTTAGTGGATCACAGTGACCATTCGGCTTTTGAAGTTGCAGGATGGATTCTGTGCTGTATCAAGCACTCTGCATTATAGAGTTTATGAGAAATAAACTGATATAATATGACAGTAACATTTGCTCTGCTTACATTCCTTGCACACGAGCACCAGTTTATGTTGCAGTAATTAGAGAGCATATTTCATGTAAAGATAACCTGACTGATGATCTGCCTATTTCCATAATCACATAATAATCAGAAATTCTGTCATAAATCTCAATTCTTAATAGAACATTGAAAATCTTTCATAATATCACTGATGAAAAAACCACGTGTTGATTAACAATGTCGTCTCTCATTGCGAATTCCTGCAGGTTCAACATGTTCTTCTATTAACCTCAAAGAATTTATTTGTATTGAATTGTTCCTTAAACCAATGTAGTGAAGAGAAGTTGCACAAGAAGAATTGAGGTCTAAATACTTTTGGAATGCCTTACAAAATCATACACGGGGTCCAGTGTTTCTAAAAAGTCCATCACAGAGCAGATGACACCACGCCCCCTGTTTGAACATGCAGAATAGCTTAAAGTAGCAGATATGAAGTGATAACTCTCCCAATTTGTCCGTTCTCCTTCTCTCTCTGTGTCTCCTCGGTCAGATTACGTTTGCGAACATAAGGCCTGTTGACCGATTCTTCACCCTGTGCAACACACCTCTCAGGTGGCTTCACACTGTTTAAAGAGCAGTTTCCTGAACTTTATGTGGCATTATTGTATCCTGGGCCTCGCACACAGACGCGCAGACGCGTTTAAAGGCGGGAGGAAGCTCAACGGGTGAATGAGCCCTGGATGTCTTTCACGCTGATTCGCAGCAGACAACCGTCTAACTGCAGCTCCGCAAAACATCCGTGAATAACTGCGGCCCTGTTAGGAAGAGCTGGGGTGGGTTACAACATCGCAAACCCCCGGGGAACTGAGATCTGTGTTTGCCTTCCGTCTTCCTGTCTCTCGTGGACACACATTGTACATATACAAAGATGGTTCCATAAATACATTTACAAAGCCCATTAAATGGACAATTAATGTCCTCAGAATTTCTCCCCTTCTGATGTTAAATGGGTGGTCCTAATGTTGGGGGACGCCTACGTCAGCTCTGCTTGTGTGGCGTTTGAGCCTGTGGGATGTCAATCATCAATGCTCATTTGAATATTAGGACCACACCCAGACTAAGCCAGTTAGACACATTTCTAAACAGTGTATTATAATATTTCTTGGTTTTTAAATATAAAATGTGTTGAATGTTTTGTATAATAAAATATTATTTTGTATTTTGTAGGTCTTTAAATGTTGTGTGTTATTATTATTTTAATGTTGATATTATTTTAATGTCTTAGGGAATATGTAAGACCTTCCACATGTCTCAGACCAGCATGTAATATTTAAATCAGTCTTTACTTATTCTAGGCACTCTGAGCTGGTTCCGGTTCTGATTTAACATTTAATTTAAATCTGCAGTGTGACCTGGTTAGGGGGGATAGTTTTACACGACACATTATTCTTAATATAATACCACCGATCTGATCAAGCGTACGGAAGTCTTAATGCTGTAGTGTATATAATGATAACCTAACAATTATGAAAGTTGTCTCACACTGCCCCCTTGTGGTGGAGAGGATGTCCAACAGATTGCCGCTTCCTGCTGCTGTACAACACACACAGGATCAATTAACCACCACAGCAGTAAAGCCCTCCCCCCCGGAAGATGGACCCTGGATTTGTACAGGATAACTTTGTCCTTTTTAATATATTTATTTTATACTTCATTTTTTTATTTAATGAAAAAAATGGATGTTAAAAAAATTTGATTAAATCTACTGCCAATATGAATATTTGCCCAGGAAGAACATGGCCACAGTGTTCTTGCCACATCTGTCAGATAAATGATTACAAAGCAAACTGACCCAGCAGGAAGGAGCAGAATGTCCATCAAAGACAACCATGTGTGACCAAGAATACAGGACGAACGTCCCAGTGTGTGGGGGGGGGGGGGGGGGGGGGGGTACACAGACAACCAGCGGTGTGACCAGGGGTTAAAGGTCATGGAGACTTTAAGTAAGTAAGTAAGTAAAATACATTTATATAGCACTTTTCACAGGCACAAGCCACAAAGTGCTTTACAACGGAAAATAAAATAAATCAAAGACACAAAAACACACACTATAAAACAGAAATAAAATACAGTGTACAAGGTCTACAGTGTCAGCTGATCTTAAATGTGGAGGAAGTATGTTCCACAGTTTTGGAGCAACCACCTTAAATGCTCGGTCTCCACGAGTCTTTAGACATGAGCGTGGCACAGACAGTAAACTCAGGTTGTTTGACCCGAGTAATCGTGATGAAGTGTAGGGGTGGAGCAGGTCAGCGACATACACAGGAGCTGTGTTGTGTAGTGCTCTGTATGTTAAAGTTAAAATCTTGAACTGGATCCTGAATTCTACAGGAAGCCAGTGTAGAGATTTTAAAATGGGTGTTATGTGAGACCGTCTGCTTGACTTGGTCAGTAACCTCGCTGCAGCGTTTTGAATTATCTGTAAACGTCCACGAGCTGATACACTAATGCTTGCAGGGCTGTCGCATAGCTGCGACCGTAAGTGGTGAGCGATGGTTGTGCAGCAGGAGACGCTGGAGACATGTCCTGGAAATGGACACTCCGTAGTAATGTCCTGTTCTCCTCGGAGGGACGAGGTGGTAGAAGAGGAAGGCACACGTGTCTCACCAGGAAAACGACACGTGATGATATTGGTGGTGGAGCGTGAGCAGACAGTTCCAGCAGTGGTTGAAGGAAGCGTAGTGTCTTCCTAAGTTATTATCTATGTCAAAGATCATTTAGGGATATCAAGAACACTGAGTTTCTTTCTCCTTCATGACAGTACGCGGCTACAGTACAGACACCCGGAAAGCCAAGTTAAAAACGTCTTTAAAAAAACAAAGTTGTGTTTCACATAGAGTTTAAAAGTCCTCTCCCTGTATCTCACCATGTCTCTTTGTTTGATCATTCCGTCCACTACCGTCTCAGCGCAGCACAACGTGTCTTTGTGAAGTCCTCGTGCTGTTTCTTCATGCCTGAGCTGGTTTCTCTCTCTTTCCTCCGCTCCAGTGTTCGTCTGTTCCGGGTTCTGGATCTCCTGTTTGCTTTGGTTCTGATTTTTGACCCTGTGTGTCAGGCACGGCCAGGGAGACAGGATGAAATTGAAGAGGAGACTATTTGAAACACGATCCATAACGGGCAGGCAAACCCGTAGCAGCAGGCTGATGATCAGGCAATCAGCAAACAGAGTCCAGAGGGGCAGATGGGAGCGCCGAGCTCGGATCACCCTGGGGAGAATGAACAAATAACGGTCCAGACTCGAGAAGAGGCTCCGGAGACTTCACACACCGTGATGGGAATAACCAGGTTTAACTAAGGCAGGAAACAGGTGCAGGGGTGTGGCCAGTGATGCGTATGGGAGGAGGCGGGGCAGGGGGTGTGACTCTGTTACTATATGTTCTGTGATTGGCTGTGATCTACCTGTGTGTTTGGTGACAATAAATTCTTCACACGTATTTCTTATTTGCACTAACTCTGCAAAGGACATTTGAAATAATACTGATAAAAATAGTTTGAAAGCGATTTTAATTTCCTCAAAAAACAATATAATATGAATTTTTTAAAGATGCAAATAATTTAATTATTATTAGTTTAATTTAATTAGTTTAATATTTAGGGCAGACCAGGTATGGTTGTAACACTTTTTGCTTCAGCACCTGTAGCTCAATGAATTTTTGAGCTAGAATTCTCAAACTTTATACAAAGTACAGACATTTGTTTACTACAAATGGCATCAATTCAAACCTCAAATATCACAGCCCTCATGAGTTGATGTCAAATACATGGTGTTCCCTTGTTACAACCTGCCCCACTACCAGGGTATGTTGTAACACATGCAAAAACAGAGGCCACACCATGCAAAATGCTTCAAAAAGAGGTTTTTAAAATAAAATAACAGTCCATAAGAGTCTCTCTGTCTCTGTGACTGACCATAACTAATATTCACTAGTGATGGGCACAGCAGTTCTTTTAGATGAACTGAATAATTAGAATCAGTTCATTAAAAGATTTGTTCAAAAGATTTGTTCACCAAATTGTTCAGTGCTTATCCACTTTCTGTTTTACTCAGGAGTGTGTGTGTGTGTGTGTGTGTGTGTGTGTGTGTGTGTGTGTGTGTGTGTGTGTGTTTGTAAAGCTTACAACGTGGGAACTTCGACCTGAATACACACCAATAAAGTGGGGACGTGTGTCATCGTGGGGACCTAAAATCGAGTCCCCACGAAGTTAACCATTGTAGCATGTATATTTCGATGAGATACACCCCCACCAAAAATATCTCAGAAGTCCCCAGCATGTGTGTGTGTGTGGTGTGTGATGTGTGTGTGTGTGGTGTGTGATGTGTGTGTGTATGTGTGTGTGTGTGTGTGTGTGTGCGTGGTGTGTGTGTGTGTGTGTGTGTGTGTGTGTGTGTGTGTGTAAATTAATGTACTGGAACAAACTTATTTAACAATATGTATGCTTAATGAACACTAATACAATGTACCTGTGTAAAGAACATGTAGGTCCCTCCTACTCTCCCCATGTTACAACCATACCCGGTCTTCCCTTCTCTATATCTCTTATACATACATAACTTACATTTAAGAACCTTAAATGACACCTGAGCACATTAGGGACTTGGTGCTATAATACTGGATCTCCAGCTTAAGATGTTTAAACGTTCCAAACGCTGCTCTCACGAGGACGCTTTAGAAATGCACGTGTCTATTTGACATTTTACACACATTTTAAATCCCTCCTTTAGCGCAACAGCTCCACCCCCTAGTGGACAAAAATATATCTGCGATTTATACAAGTAACAAAATGAAAAATAGTATAAGAACGTATTTTACTTAAATAGCACTTTTAATTTTGCGTTCAACCTCAAAGCGTTTAACAAAAAAGAATTTAAAAAATACAGTTGTTAGAATGTTATAATTAATCACTTCCAAATAGCAAGATAATGTATATGTATTAAATATATTGCATAGGGTATATTTATAATTAAATGAAAAGCTTCTGAGATACAATCACACACACGTATCTGTGTGAACTCTCAGTGCAGCAGTGTCCGAAGCTGTGTGTCTGCAGTAGTTATAGGACTCAGCCAAACACCATAAAATGTTTCACTGCTTGCGTTTCAGGCTTGTTCACAGCACTGTTCTGTGGTCAGAGTGCCCTGTAAGCACAACCTCCTGTGTGTTATGCCACGGTGACACTCTCTGCTTTAGCTGTAGTCTACTTCAGCTCCGAGTACACAGAATCAGCAGCTACACTGGTCTTTTCTACTGGAGGAAAAGAGCTTGATTTAAACGAGAAGAACAGCACCATATCTGTATTGCTAAACACACACTGCTTATTACAAAACCTGCACACAGTTACACATTTGAAGTCACATGATCACTTTACCTTGTTTCCTCTTTTCGTTATTTGTCGAGATCAGTGTGATGTCAGCATAAGTCACATCAGTGGGTTCAGAACCAGCGTCTGCAACAGCGCACAACCACAACAGAGAAACACAGCTGAAACCTTCTCAAAGACCTGCAGCTTTCTAACAAACCAGACACTCACACACTCACACACACACGCTCACACGCACACACACACACACACACTCACACACGCACGCACGCACACACACACACACACTCACACTCACACTCACACTCACACAAAGCCCTTGGTGGGGTTTCAGACCAGACCTTTCAGATACGTTGATTTGTCATCAGTTGGCATCGTTCAACACGAGATGTTTATATGTAGTTATGCTTACATAGATGAGGCTCTGTTATGATTATTTGGTATGTGAGATATTGCTTGGAATGTTATAGTGTTAAATAAATCAGGACGCACTTTTGTTCGCTGGTTTCTCGTTTTTGAAAATAATGCCTTGAGAATAAGTGACATCACTGGGTTCTGCTGCAGGGCCACCTGGTGGAGAATTCAAGGCGTGAGTCAATACACAGGCTTCTATGATTTACAGTTGTGCTCTTTGATTGGACAACATCATGAATGTTTACACTTCCTACAAAAGAGAAAACAAGGGAAAAACATTCCCAACTTGACAAGTGTCAGGAAAAAAGTAAATCTGAAACTTTCATCAGAAATGGCATAAAGTCATGCTGCTTATTACAGACTGCATGATTTGAATTAAACATACAGAAAAACATCCCTCTGACTGACCTGCCTGTGGTGGAAGACCTGGCTGAGAGCTTTTACAGTCCACCTCCTGCTGGTTTTGGTCTGATGTCTGGTTGCTGTTCTGCTGATGTCCAGTAGAGGGAGACAGACATCCGTGACCTTGTCAATACAGTAATTAGATTAGATTAGATTTAACTTTATTGTCACTGTGCAAGTACAAGTACGTGCCAATGAAATGTGGTTGGCATCTAACCAGAGTGCAATAGAAAACATTATTTACAGAAAGTGCGGTAGTGCTGATTCGTAAATATAAATGTAAAATTGAATGTAATATAGAATATGATACAGAATATAATACAGTTATATGGTATATACAGTAATATATACCATATAACTGGTATAATAAAGTAAAAGTGTAAAATATTGTACGCTTTATGCAGTACGTTTTAAGTACATTTTATTCAATGGCCAGACCTGTCTGAGCTTTGTAGTAATAAAGCAAGATCACCAAGATGAGCAACAACAGAGATGAACCCAGACCCACAGCAACCAGACCAAGAGGGTTGTGACCAGCTGAAAGTCAGAATAACATGACAACACTTTAACTCTGAAGCAATTCAGTACATGATTGAAATTCTTTCCAAACACTTGTAAAGCCTATGCTATTGTTTTTGTAACAAATCATTGCATCCTCACCTCTGACTGAGATCCAGCTTTTGGGGGAGTCAACTTTTTCTGAGTGGTTACAGTAGTAGAAACCCTCGTCTGACTTTGTGACAGAGTGGATGGGCATTTCTACTGTGGTCTGCTTCTTGATGAGAGACCCATCTTTATAGAAAGCAGCGATGACATGAGTAGCTCTGTGATTGGTTGTGTTCTTAACCAAACAACGTAGAATCAGACGATCTCCTTCAGTCAGAGGATGGACAGGGCTGTCCAGGATCACACTGCCGTCTACACCAGAGACAGTACGTAATAATAGAAATATAAAAACAACCATGCATTAGTAATGTATCGCAAGAATCATTACAACATGAATGCTGTTCTGATGAACTGATTCCCTCATTAGCACCTTAACTAGTGCTAGTTTAGAAGAGGAACTAAACTGTGTAGGATAGTAGACCTCCAGGATGCCTCAGGCATCTCTGGGCTGCAGTATAACCACATCCTCATTGGAGGCTGCAGAGTGTTGTTGTAAGAAGGGAACCTCATGAGTGAGACGAGGTGTTGTAATGCAGAGTTGAGACAAACACTTTTAATCTGCTTCATCTGCTTTGAAACTGCCCAGTTCTGTTCTTTCTCTACTCCGACACATCTAATCCAGTCTAAAATCTTTGCTTCAGGTCAGCTATGAATAAAATAAGTTTGTAAACCCTCCAGCAGTCACATCTCGTGCAGTGTTCCTAGTGTAGACTCATAATTGGGGACATTGTGTAATCATTGTCCTTTGCACTACATGGAGACTCACTGTGCACTGTGATGTTGACACCGATGCTGCTTCCTGCTGATTCAGACTGACACCAGTACACTCCAGTGTGGTTTGTGTACAGGGAGCTGATGTTGCATGCAGATCCAGTAACTGATCCCCAGCCTGATGAACAGTTTGACGCTGCCCCACTGTATGTGTATCGCCTCACTCTCCATCCAGTAGAGTCACCCTTGACCTCACAGCTCAGTGAGAGAGAGTGACCACTAAAGTGTTGAGTTCTGCTGGGAGTGACGTTCAGAGAGGCTGAGTGCACACCTGTGTGACAGAGAGGTGCAGACAAGCTTCAACAAGAGCCCTGCTGGTGGATAACACAAACTCACTGTTCTAGACCTACACTCTTGAATGGCTGGACCAAGCTGGTCAGACTCACCTGATACAGTCAATATAACAGCAGAACTTAAATGTGATGTCTGATTAGTTCCATTATGATGTCCTTCACATAAGTATGCACCAGTATGAGACCAGGTAACATAACCAAGACGGTATTCCTGTCCCACGTGGACAATGACAGGTAAAGTGTTCTTATACCACTTATACGTCCATTGAGGGTTCTGTTCCCCCACTATCTCACATCTGAGAGTGACCTTCTCCCCTTTGGACACATGCTGGCCAGGGTTAATGGTCACCACAGTCTGTGGTTTCCCTGGATGAACAAAACAGGATAAATGTTGGAATCCAACCTGTGTTTACATCTTACAGAATGCTACACATATACATAATGATGAATAAACTTGAATTACTATTACTAAATAATTAGCATCATTTAGTAACGCACAAATGCAAGTGCTCAGTAAATGAACAGATTAATAGTCTCACTTGGTACAATTAGATTACCAACATATCTGATCTCATATGCCTATGCATTTATCTAAATTGGTCTGTAGGTAAAATTAGACTTTAATACTAGTGCACTCATACTGTCTTAAAACTGTACTAATTATCTGGCTGACTGAAGACTGTGCTGTTTGTAGCTAAAACCTGATCAGCACATGTGTACATGGGTATGTAGATATGTAGATATGCAGATAAGTAGATATCCAGAAATACAGATATGTAGATATGTAGATATGCCGATTAAAAGTTAATATTAACTTTAACTAAACTTTATATCACCTTGAGCAAGTCCAGTCTGAGCAAGTGAAATCAGCACTAAGCAGGACAAACAGAAAAACAAAACACATTTAGAGGAAACTACCCAAATACAGTGTAGTACAAATAATTACCCAAATATGGTGTATTACAAAATCCATTATGAAAGAGCCAGAAGTGGAATAAAGTGAAGTTCAACCAGCCAGTAAATACTGACTTCACACTCTGACCACTGTGCTAATCTGTACTGTTCCTTCAGGGTAATTTTAATCTGCTGATCTGAAGCTGTTAGACTCCATTTCCACCTGTGTGTACCACCAGCACCCTCATTAGCAGTGAGTTCCCCTCCCACCAGGACACCATCCAACTTTGTGCCATCCAACTCCTCTCACATTCAGCTCGTCTTTACAGGCAGTGGCACCCTGTGAGTGAACAAACTCACCACCTGGACCTCATCTCTCAGGAGTCTGAATAACTTCACATGCATCCTCACTGTAATGGAGACATAAAGAGACCTTTAACTCACAGAGCATCACAGAGAGGGAACCCGGCTTCATACTGGCACAATGATGAATGACTCATGCATTTCCTGTGTTCTTACAGTTATAACACATCCCCGAGAGGTGTGTGAGTGAGTGAGAGAGAGAGAGAGAGAGAGAGGGGAGGGAGGGAGAGAGAGAGAGAGAGAGAGTGGTGTGAGAGATGGACAGAGAGAGTGGTATCATGATTGGATCTTTTTCAGTAATGGAACAGCCTAAACAGTTAAAATTTTTTTACATATTTTAAAACATATTTTACTTTGTTGGTTTTTAATAACAGCACAAACAGAAGTGCTCTGTAAATTAAGAGATCTACAGTCTCATTTAATACAATTAGGATACCAGCATATTGTAAAGGGTGCGGTGTGAGGAGAATGCCAAGACAAGCAGCCCACGTAAACAGTTTATAGTTCAGGAGCGGCCAACCCACGACTCTTTGTGCCGTGCTGTGCCCAGGTCCGATTGGGGAGAGGTCAGAGTTCTGGACCCTTACGTTTATATTGAAGTTTGAGTTTTTTTTTTTTTATGTGCTTCTTGCTTTGCTTGAGTTCACCCTGGTATTTTCGTCAGTACACACAAAGTTCATTGTTGAAAATTACTTTGTGTGTTACATTTACAGTAAATGGCTGAGCAGAGGTCTCTGTGTGTGTGTGTGAGAGAGAGAGAGAGAGAGAGAGAGAGAGAGAGAGAGAGAGAGAGAGAGAGAGAGAGAGAGAGAGAGAGAGGGGAAGGGATGGGTGATGTTCAAGTGTGCCCATGTGTATGATGTGGCTCTTTGCTGTAACAAAAAAAAAGTGGCTTTTGGTCTCTGACGGGTTGGCCACACCTGCTGTACAAGATTATTTGGGTAATATGTTAAATATGACTTTGAAATTACCCCCTCCAGGACATCATGCATACAGCAGACATCACACATACACATGGGGAAGTGTTGGGCTTGACTGTATAGTTTCACAATGTTCCAAGTTTAGGTATTTGGTTTGCAATGTCAATGTCTTCATCTTCACAGAACACAGCTTCAAATGTTCCCTGTTCAGAAAGGTCAAACTTGAAGCACTTCCAAGAATTAAAGGATTCACCAAATTCAAACAGGTTATGTAACCCAAGATTATCTCCAGTGACTTCCACAATGCTGCCATGTACACAATCCCTCAAGGCTTCTTTTCCCTCAGACTTCTTTCCCCCCCTTTTTCTTTTGTTATTCACAAGAGGCTCAAAAATTGCCTCAAATCCATACATTTGTACATCCTGTATATGACAAAGTCCACAGAAATGTCTATTTAAACCCACAAAAGGGTTGACTTGTCATAGTACAACTGAATCTGTTGAGTATTTTAATCTTTAGCACACGGCGTTATTCAACAACGGGTTAAATACTCTATTAAATGTGAAAGGTTTGATTTATTTTTGCAAATTTCACACACAATACTTCGTTGAATCACCTTTGGCAGCAGTTACAGCCTCAAGTCTTTGAGTGATGCTACAAGATCGGCACATCTGTTTTTAGGCAGTTTCTCTCATTCCTCTTTCAGAACCTCTCGCGCTCCATCAGGATTCATGGGGAGCATCGGTGCAGAGCCATTTTCAGATCTCTCCAGAGATGATCAAATCAGGTTCTGGGCTCTGGCAGGGCCACTCAAGAACATTCACAGAGTCGTCCCAAAGCCACTCCTTTGTCATCTTGACTGTGTGCTTAGGGACGTTGTTCTGTTGGAAGATGAACCTTTGACCCAGTCTGAGGTCCAGAGCACTCTGGAGCGGGTTTTTCGTCAACATCCTCAATACGTTGCTGCAAGGAAACTAAATAAGGACACTACAGAAAAACAAAAATCACAAAAACATTACTTTTCAAATTCAAGAGTGATAGACACCCATTGAAAAGCATCTTGCAAAGAAAATGGCAGCAAATGAACCAAAGGTGGCAAAAAAAAAAAAAAAAAAAACCTATGACACGCTGGACCAGCATCAGCAAAATAATTAATTTTAAAAAAAAAAAAAAAAAAAAAAAAAAAAGCACGATCCTCCAATCGAAATCGCTCCTCAAAGCTCTGCTCAGTGGAGGAGTTTGGCGATTGATCGCGATATAATACTTAATTTGTCCATTTACAGGAGATGAAATTACCTCAACTTCATTCCAGGAAGAGCTCCAAGACAAGACCTGCCCCTTATGAGGACACCTTTCTCCAGTGGCTTCCACCAACCTTCCTTTGTTCCTCATGTCTGGTTTGAGCATCAAAGATGCTACGCAGGAGTACAGCAATCTCACCTCACCTTTGGCAGTTGGTCATTTACTCAAAACACCATGTATAAACCCAGCTCAAATTTGGGTTTGATCACATTACATTTGGCAATTAATACATCTATTTACATCCCAGCTGAAGACCTAGACTGGGCTCAGCCCAATTGCAAAGCAACACAGGACAAGTTGTGGAGTCACAGCACAAAGTTTATTTCAGTCTAGACATGGAGACCCATCAAGCACTCTCCTCAACCATGATGGGACCAAGGATTACTTCCCCTTCTAGCTGTGTACCTGCAAAAAAAGGGAATCACGTCTAGTCCAACACCCAGACCCTCTCCAAGAAGCATCAGGTATTAGAGCATGGCCTACACGTACCTCTGTCCTCAGACAAGTCTCGCCACTTCCGCAAGCTACAGGTGGTGTCACAGCAGCCACACACCTGGTTGACACCATATGCTTCAGTCCACCTGTGAAGCCAGAATACCCAAGCTTACGAGCAAGGCCTCACCAGTAACCTGCTGGTTTCAGGAACACAGCCACATACCTGTTGCTAGAGAACGAACAAGCTTTGTGCTCAGCATCAGCAGGGTAAGAAGCTGGAGTTGCCTTCATAAAGCATGTGAAGTAGAGCTGGAGAGACAAGGGTTAGTTCATACAGCCAGTCATTCTAGTCACCCCCCTACCAAACATGGTTACATACCAAACCACTGTTGTCCTGCTGAAACTTGAATGCCTCTAGCTGAAACCTCAGGTGGTCTGCTTCAGTTTGGGGCAGGAAGTGAGACTGGGAACCCGTGAGCTTGGCATCAATCAGGCACCTGCAATCATTTGTGCAGTTAGACCAAAGCTACTTGACCTCCGCAGCCATCACAAAGCCCAGAAGGATGCCACTCACCCATGGTTATCAATGAAGGCATAACTAGGGACTGCATTCACATCAGGAACCACCGTGGCCACACAGGTGTCCAGATACACACGAAGGGGCACATGGTAGAACTGAATTACAGATGCCTCAACACTGATCACATCATGCAGGAAGTACTGGTTGGAGAGCCTTTCAGATTTCCAGTCATCTGGAGAAGAAACCTCATTAGATCAAGTTCTGGCACAGATCAGCAAGTCTGGTGTAGCCATGGGACAAACCTGTCATGAGCCTCAGGGAGAAGACGAGCTGTTCCTCAGCAACTTGGGTAGAAGCATATGGGATCCAGGCAGGCATCAGAGCATTGCTGCTTACATTGTGGAGCCTGCAAAGCATTTGATAGTCATTAGATTGAACAGAGCCTTCCAAATACTGAACAGCACATTTGGGTCCAATACCTTGGATAGTGACACTCTATACGAACCACAGCACCAACAGTTCGCACAATAGGAGTGTGAGCAAAGTTGTGGGGAACATAGCGGACGTAGAAGACGTAGACCAGCTCATCCTGGGTCATCTGTTAAGAAAGAACTGGTGTTATTGCACGCAGATTTAACACAGCACTGAAGAATTGACTGCATAGAGACTCACACTGGTAGTACTGTTGCAGCCCTGCAGTTCTGACTGGAAGATGAGGACTTGAGCAGCACGATCCTCCCCACTGACGGCACAGTTTCCCAGGGTGACCTCAGAGGGATTTATCAGCTCACCAGTACCAAACAGGTCCTTCTTGACCTCCACATGTATGCCAGTCTCACCACACTCTGCTGCTACACTGGCAGCAGGAACAGGGGGGCTCATCTGAAACTGCATTAGTGGCTGTCTTGCTGGTACCTGCGGTTCATTGGGGAAATGCCACACCACCTGCTTCACAGGTCCCTGCAGTACTTGCTGGGACTGAACGTTGGAAGTCTGCTGTACAGGTACCTGCACAGGATTCCAAGACTGCTGGCTAAATGAGCCTTGTGCAGGCCCTGTGGGGCTAGAAACATGGCTCCCCTGAGAAACCCCTCCAGCAACAACTTGCCTTATTGCTTGTGGCTGCTGATGAGGTTGTAGTCCAGCTGGAAGTTGAGATTTGAACGCTCCTTGTAGTTGTGCATCAGACAACACAAACACATCCAGCAACAACACCACACCAAGCCCCACTTTATTCAAACCCATTGTTCTTCTATCTAATAAAATAAATTAAAAAGCTCACAATAGCAGTCTTGGTCGACCATTCCATTTTATATCTTAAAGGAGGCTTGTAGCCCCACCCCCTCCTAATGAACTTAACGCCCCTCTGAACCTGATGATGAGATTGCTACTCTTTCACAGCTGACACAAATCAACACTCCTCACTCTTAAAACAGGTTCTTAAACTGTTGTTTATGTGGGTGTATGGTTCTATAGAATTGCACTAAATAACTATTAGTTCCATATGGCACCTTTAAAGAATTATCTTCTTTTATTTTATTGATTTAATGTATAATATTGCCATTATTTATCTTTAAAGTATGCCCACACTACAGAGTAATTGGTCTGATTTTAAATCCAGTTTGCCCCTCCTGATTATTACATGATTTCAAAATCATATTTATTTTATCTTCCCAAATAATCTCATGATGTTCAGAATATGTAGTAGTGGGCAAACATTTTTAGAATAGCACAAGGTTTTGACCAATTTTGCTGCCTCAGTTTATTTAGAACCTTATGTCAGAGGTTTATATGGTATAATGATATATAGCAATCCATATATTTATCTTTTTATTGACAAATGCATCCAGTTTAAATAACTAAATAATCTTATTATTAGTCGTCAAAGCATCGGAAAGTGATCACTAGTGATGTTATTTGGACATTTTAGTGATGTACGAGCATTGAATGGGAAAGAATGAATGATTTACATAACATAGATGGCAAGGACTAAAATGCTCCAAGACAAAGAGGCACCTGCCTGGTTCTTTGTCCATGTGTAGTGTTGGTGCTGTGGGTTCCTGGAGGACTAGAGGGGAGACACCTGCATCTACACCACCAATGAAGCCCTAGTGTGTTTGAAATGTATCTCAATGATAATTCTATTTATGGAAGAATTTTAATTTGTGCATGTGTGTGTTTATGGCAGGGGCATATGAATGGGGAGGGGGTAGTTTTTGTGTGGCATATGTAAGTGGGTGTGTGTGTGTGTGTTTGTGTGTGTGTGTGTGTCACACCTTGCTTCCAGGTGAGGGCAGATACGATCCAACGAGACTGTGGGTTATATTAAAGCGTGATGGCAAGCCACTATAGCCGATTCAGTACAAGGGTGTTTTTAATGAACACCCTAAATAACACTGCCATTAACTGAAAATGACAAAACACAAAAAAGTACAAACAAACCAAAGAAAACTACTTACAGCAACAACTCAACTCACAATACATTGGTTGAACCATAAACCAACCATCTATACCTCTCCCCTAACAGACCTGGGGCCTCATGTACGAACGGTGCGTACGCTATGTTTCACGCAAACGGTCAGGGCCCGTATTTATCAAACTTCTTAGAGTGGAATTTTGGACTTAAGTGCTGAAAAATTCTTAGATTTGCTCCTACTCACAGAGTTAAGTGTAAGTGCCAGTTATCAAAACTCTCAAGTATAAGAATCACTCTTACTCTCCTGAAAAGTTAAGACTGCACCAGAGGACTCATAAGTCATTAAGAGTTGCCACCAGGGGGCTGAGATGGCACTGAGAAGACAGAGATGCATGCAAACCTTCATTTTAGGTACACATACATTCATTCATTATCTGAACCGCTTAATCCCACTAGTCGGGGTCACGGGGGGCTGGAGCCAATCCCAGCATCTCCGGGCGAAGGCAGGGTACACCATGCGCAGGTCGCCAGTCCACCGCATGGCCAACACACATGCACGCACTCACACCTACGGGCAATTCAGAGTGATCAATCAACCTACCCGGAGGAAACCCACGCAGGCACAGGGAGAACATGCAAACTCCACACATCTCTTTTTATTAGGATTATTTATTAACTACGTAAATACGCTGTGTTATTTCACAAAATTATGACAGCAACATTATTAAGTTAAATGTGAAGGTACTGCAACATTTTCTGAATTTTATCTTGACATGTCTCAGGAAATATTATTGAACATGAAATCCGATCCAGTGATTGGTTCTTGCAGGGGGTTTTGAAACGACGTCATCCAGGATCAGCTTAGCGGCACAGCCAGGTGTCATAAATCAGCTCTGAGACTGACACTTATGAATTGCTCCTACACTTCGCTTAAAGTGAGACTAAGAGGCTTGATAACTAACTTTTAGTCTCAGCTTTTAACTAAGAATTATTTTAGACATAAGTCAATTCTTAGAAACATCCTTAGGAGTAATTCTAAGAAGTTTGATAAATACGGGCCCTGATTTAAGAGTGAGGAGTGTTGATTTGTGTCAGCTGTGAAAGAGTACTAAACCTCATCATCAGGTTCAGAGGGGCGTTAAGTTCATTAGGAGGGGGTGGGGCTACAAGCCTCCTTTAAGATATAAAATGGAATGATTAAACCAGACTGCTATGTGTGAGCTTTTTAATTTATTTTATTAGGTAGAAGAACAATGGGTTTGAATAAAGTGGGGCTTGGTGTGGTGCTGTTGCTGGGTGTGTTTGTGTTGTCTGATTCACAACTACAAGGAGTGTTCAAATCTCAACTTCCAGCTGGACTACAACCTCATCAGCAGCCACAAGCAATAAGGCAAGTTGTTGCTGGAGGGGTTTCTCAGGGGAGCCATGTTTCTAGCCCCACAGGGCCTGCACAAGGCTCATTTAGCCAGCAGTCTTGGAATCCTGTGCAGGTACCTGTACAGCAGACTTCCAACATTCAGTCCCAGCAAGTACTGCAGGGACCTGTGAAGCAGGTGGCGTGGCATTTCCCCAATGAACCGCAGGTACCAGCAAGACAGCCACTAATGCAGTTTCAGATGAGCCCCCCTGTTCCTGCTGCCAGTGTAGCAGCAGAGTGTGGTGAGGCTGGCATACATGTGGAGGTCAAGAAGGACCTGTTTGGTACTGGTGAGCTGATAAATCCCTCCGAGGTCACCCTGGGAAACTGTGCCGTCAGTGGGGAGGACCGTGCTGCTCAAGTCCTCATCTTCCAGTCAGAACTGCAGGGCTGCAACAGTACTACCAGTGTGAGTGTCTATGAAGTGAATGCTTCAGTGCTGTGTTAAACCCACATGCAATAACACCAGTTCTTTCTTAACAGATGACCCAGGATGAGCTGGTCTATGTCTTCTACGTCCGCTATGTTCCCCACAATTTTGCTCACACTCCTATTGTGCGAACTGTTGGTGCTGTGGTTCGTATAGAGTGTCACTATCCAAGGTATTGGACCCAAATTTGCTGTTCAGTATTTGGAAGGCTCTGTTCAATCTAATGACGACTATCAAATGCTTTGCAGGCTCCACAATGTAAGCAGCAATGCTCTAATGCCTGCCTGGATCCCATATGCTTCTACCCAAGTTGCTGAGGAACAGCTCGTTTTCTCCCTGAGGCTCATGACAGGTTTGTCCCATGGCTACACCAGACTTGCTGGTCTGTGCCAGAACTTGATCTAATAAGGTTTCTTCTCCAGATGACTGGAAATCTGAAAGGCTCTCCAACCAGTACTTCCTGCATGATGTGATCAGTATTGAGGCATCTGTAATTCAGTTCTACCATGTGCCCCTTCATGTGTATCTGGACACCTGTGTGGCCACGGTGGTTCCTGATGTGAATGCAGTTCCTAGTTATGCCTTCATTGATAACCATGGGTGAGTGGCATCCTTCTGGGCTTTGTGATGGCTGCGGAGATCAAGTAGCTTTGGTCTAACTGCACAAATGATTGCAGGTGCCTGATTGATGCCAAGCTCACGGGTTCCCAGTCTCACTTCCTGCCCCAAACTGAAGCAGACCACCTGAGGTTTCAGCTAGAGGCATTCAAGTTTCAGCAAGACAACAGTGGTTTGGTATGTAACCATGTTTGGTAGGGGGGTCATTAGAATGACTGGCTGTCTGAATTAACCCTTGTCTCTCCAGCTCTACTTCACATGCTTTATGAAGGCAACTCCAGCTTCTTACCCTGCTGATGCTGAGCACAAAGCTTGTTCGTTCTCTAGCAACAGGTATGTGGCTGTGGTCCTGAAACCAGCAGGTTACTGGTGAGGCCTTGCTCGTAAGCTTGGGTATTCTGGCTTCACAGGTGGACTGAAGCATATGGTGTCAACCAGGTGTGTGGCTGCTGTGACACCACCTGTAGCTTGCGGAAGTGGCGAGACTTGTCTGAGGACAGAGGTACGTGTAGGCCATGCTCTAATACCTGATGCTTCTTGGAGAGGGTCTGGGTGTTGGACTAGACGTGATTCCCATTTTTTTGCAGGTACACAGCTAGAAGGGGAAGTAATCCTTGGTCCCATCATGGTTGAGGAGAGTGCTTGATGGGTCCCCATGTATTGACTGAAATAAACTTTGTGCTGCGACTCCACAACTTGTCCTGTGTTGCTTTGCAATTGGACTGAGCCCAGTCTAGGTCTTCAGCTGGGATGTAAATAGATGTATTAATTGCCAAGTGTAAGGTGCTCAAACCCGAAATTGAGCTGGGTTTATACATGGTGTTTTGAGGAAATGACCAACTGCTAAAGGTCAGGTGAGATTGCTGTACTCCATGTTTACTTTGATGCTCAAACCAGACACAAGGAACAAAGGAAGGTTGGTAGAAGCCACTGGAGAAAGGTGTCCTCATAATGGGCACGTCTTGTCTTGGAGATCTTTCTGGAATGAAGTTGAGGTAGTTGCATCTCCTGAAAGTTATTTGTAGGAATCGCTCATGAAGCAGTGTTACTCTAACCATTTGAGCCTACCTCAAGTAATCCCTAAAGCTGTCAGAGAATGCGTGTATACCTTATTCTTGGTTTGACCAAGGTTGTAGTGGGACAATGACCAGTCTGTGCTATTTACACAAGCAAAGCTTATTTGGACTAGAATTCTTTGGTCAGGTCAACATTGAACTTTTGCTTTACTGAAGTAACTCATCTGATTTAGACCGAGCTACTTCTGCAAAAGGTTCTTTGCTAGGAGGGTGTAGTGCATCTAGATGGTACGACCATCAGAAAGCTGTTAATGACCTGAGCTACCAATGCTTCACACAAATGAAAAACAGTATAGCAGAAGACTAAGAGCTTATCTGAGTTTTTAATCCTCATTCCTCTGCCTTGAGCCTGTTAAAGCCTTGTACTTAGCCTGAGAGATGGAACGGAGAGTGTGTGTGGGTAGTATCCACTAGGATATCCACAGTATTAATACATCTCAATTGCCCTACTCAGTAAAACTGGGGAAAATTTGTGTTTAACTCTGACACCCACCTCTGACATTTCCATAGGGGAGTTATTGGTAATCCATCAAACAAGATTTCAACTCCTTGCAGTGTGTTGTCTCAGCCCTGCGACCTATTTTGCAGCCTTTAGTTGATTTGTTGCCATTTTCTTTGCAAGACCAATAGTGTCGGTCACTCTTGCATTTGAAAAGTGTTTTTTTTTTTTTTTTTTTTTTTTTTTTTTTCTTCTCACGTAGTGTCGTTTTCTTGCAGCAACCTATGGAGAACGTTGAAGGAAAAACCCGCTCCAGAGTTCATTGCTCTGGACCTCAAACTGGGGCAAAGGTTCATCTTCCAACAGAATGTCCCTAAGCACACAGTCAAGATGACACGGGAATGGCTTTGGGACGACTCTGTGAATGTTCTTGAGTGGCCCTGCCAGAGCCCAGAACCTTATTTAAACATCTCTGGAGAGATCTGAAAATATGTGGCATAATTCTCAATGTTTAAATTGCTGGTGTCAATTTGAACCCAAGCATAATAGATGTTAGTAACATTATCCAAATAATCTTATGGTGTACAGAGTAGTCATCGGCAAAGGTTTAGAAAATGGCACAAGGCTTTCACCAAGTTTGCTGCCTTCGTTTTTTAGAACCTTCTGTCAAGATGTTTATATGGTGTAATTATGCAGTTGATGGTATAATATAAGCGATCCATACGTTCATCCAGGTTAAATAACTAAATAATCGTATTAGTCATCAAAGCATGGGAACGTGATCGCTAGTGATATGACACTTTAGCGATGTAGGAGCATTGAATCCGACACTCTTTAAATTGCAATTCTGACACATAAGACATCCGAAAATAGAAAGCTTGGGCAGTATTCTGATGTTAATGTTACGTCTCAGGGACGTGTCTGCTATCTAGATGCATGTTAAACTCATTCATTAGCGTATTTGAAAGTATGCTCAAAAGATCCCTTTCATTAACCTTTTGTGACATCATTCTAGGTTCATTCTAATTGCATGGCATCATAAGTGTTATCAGTAAAAGAAAAATCAACTTATAATATTTTACCATTTTAAAAAGACATTGTGAAGAGTTAACTTAAAAATGTGGCTGAACACGTCTACTGCAGAGAAGCCTCCTCAAGTCAGGACTCTTGTGGGCCAGTGCCTAATGCACAGGAGAACATTTAAACAACATACACAGGAGTTTTAGGGTGGTAGCAGTTCAGTGGCATTTTGTTGATGTTTCAAAAACGCTATCTTCCATGCCAAGTGGATGCATGATCAGGGTACAACTGCCATTGAAAAATAGCACCATGGTACAACGAGCACACGCGTAGTCTCAAACAAGCCGCACGGATCCTGAATCATAAATGGAGAAATTCTAAGTTAGAAGTGTATAGACCAGGGGTACTCAACTGGCGGACCGCGGTCCGGATCCGGACCCGAACGCAGTCCTGTCCGGACCCAATCTCATTCCTGATTAACTGGATACGGACCAAAACAAAACCGGAGCATTTATTTCAGGGCTATTGACAAAACACTCCGTCACGAGTGTTACGTTTGCCACCCCCGCTCAACAACTTACGTTCGCCACCCCGCTCAACAACTTAAAATAAACCAGGCTTTAAGCCTGCCTGGTTGACGCTTCGCGAGCGACGCGAGGGTCCGCGCGGCGAAAATAACGTAATCGCTGTGGCTCCGCGTGTGCGCGAGTGCCTCGCGCGCTGTCGGTTCGAGAGGTTGTGCACCTCTCGAATTTTGTAACTTCGCGCGCGCCGCGCTTCAGCGCAATGAACAAAGTCACGTTTTCAGGGTTCATACACCTATACAAGATGGAATTCAAGCACTTGTATGTCACTTTCAAGGTCCATTTCAATATTTCCCAGCATGTTAAACATAATTAAGTTAAATATTTATACATATACTCGAAATAATTCGCTTTTTATCACATTATTTAATGGTTGTTTATTTTAAAAACGCCCAATCTTCACGTCTTCACGTTCTCTCATGTTTCGTCCTGGAATTACAAGAGGCTCGTATTTGTTAACCTAATACAAGAGAATTGTTCAGTCAGACAGATATTTGTTGTGAAACCAAGTAGTTACAATTTCAAGCATTTTAAAGTACTTTAACCTAAATTCCAGCTCTTTTCAAACCTGAAACACATAGCAACATTAAAATCGGTCAGGTAAATGTTCATTCCCCTGTTTTGAGGGGTGTTTCTACCACATATCGTTTCGGAGAACACTGCAGTGACGCTCGCGAAAGTATAAAAAATAAACGCCTCCACCGTTCGCGCAGGGTCGCGCGAATAAGTAAGTAAGTAAGTAAAATACATTTATATAGCACTTTTCACAGGCACAAGCCACAAAGTGCTTTACAACGGAAAATAAAATAAAATAAATCAAAGACACAAAAACACACACTATAAAACAGAAATAAAATACAGTGTACAAGGTCAACGGCTGCAACCTCCACCACTAACTAAATGCCTGCGTAAAAAGGAAAGTCTTTAGCTGTTTTTTAAAAGTATCTACAGTGTCAGCTGATCTTAAATGTGGAGAAAGTGTGTTCCACAGTTTTGGAGCAACCACCTTAAATGCTCGGTCTCCACGAGTCTTTAGACATGAGCGTGGCACAGACAGTAAACTCAGGTTGTTTGACCTGAGTAATCGTGATGAAGTGTAGGGGTGGAGCAGGTCAGCGACATACACAGGAGCTGTGTTGTGTAGTGCTCTGTATGTTAAAGTTAAAATCTTGAACTGGATCCTGAATTCTACAGGAAGCCAGTGTAAGGATTTTAAAATGGGTGTTATGTGAGACCGTCTGCTTGACTTGGTCAGTAACCTCGCTGCAGCGTTTTGAATTATCTGTAAACGACCACGAGCTGATACACTGAGAGATGAAAACAAGGCATTACAGTAGTCTATGCGAGATGAAATAAACGCATGGATCAGCATCTCTAGATCTGCAGTTGAAACCATAGATCTCAGTTTACTGATATTTCTCAAGTGGAAGGTGGGTGGAGTCACGCGCTACAGTCACTCGTGAAAGTACCAGGCTTTACGTTCGTCCCCCCACCCCCCACCCCTCCCTCGGTCAACAACTTACGTTCGCCACCCCCGCAACGGACCTCAGGTCACAGGTATCTGCCAAAATTGGACCGCGGACAAATTTAGTTGAGTACGCCTGGTATAGACCATCATGGAAAAGCAGCCTTATTGAATATAAGCATGTCCTCCATACAGCAAAATCCTTTAAACGGCTTTAATAGAAAAACATAAAAACAATCAAGGACTCCTATTTAAAATGTGGAGCCATGAACAAATCAATTCACTAATGCCACTAGAGTGCAGTAGTAACAATTTTATGAAATTCTTTAATGATAAAATTGATATTAGGGAAAACATTTGTAGTGCTATCTCCAGAGCCTGTCAACATGCCAATGCACCTTGACAGTTTTATGAAATTATGAGCACTTTGCACAAGTTGTAGCTTCTTTATGGACTGTTTACAGCATCCAATTAGAAGACCATTACAGTAGTCCAATCTTGACGAGACAAAAGCATGGACCAGTTTCTCTGCATCAGCTAATGAAAGCGAGTGTCTCAGCTTGGCGATATTACGTAAATGGAAAAAGGCAGCCTTAGTGACATTGCATATATGTGTGTAAAATGAAAGATCCGAATCAATAGTGACACCTAAGCATTTTGCGGTAGATTTAGGTGTTACTGAAAAACCATCTAGGGTAAGGGGAATATCAGCCCAATTGCCGTTGGCACGCCGAGGCATATATCACTGGCACGCGACACGCTGGACCAGAATCAGCAAAGAAAATTTATAATAAAAAATTTCAGATGGCGAGCACGATCCTCCAACTGAAATCGCTCCTCAACGCTCTGCACTCAACACCCGCCACAGACCCATGTTTAAGAAGCATTTTGAGACAAAACATGACAAGACGTATAAAGATCCCGCTGAAAGAGCCGAAGCCGTTAAACGTGCCGTGGCTAGGTATGGCAAACAGTGCAGCTCTCCTAAAGTAGGGTGATTAAACATCCATATTTCCCGGGACATGTCCGTATTTCATGTCCTGTCCCGGGCATCCTGGGTTTTTTTTTTAAGTGAGGAAATGTCCTGGTTTTTAAATTACCTTCATTGGATTATTAAAATTAAAAATTTACATTTACATTTACGGCATTTAGCAGACGCTCTTATCCGGAGCGACTTACAAAAGTGCTAAGTGTTTAGTCAGAATATGCATCTCTATCTAGTATAAACAGGTTTAAGTCCAAACTACTCAAGCTCAAACAGTTGCCAGTGTTGATACCTAGAAAGAAGACAACAAAATATAAGATTAGACACAGAGAAATACCTAGCAAGACTGAAATACCTACAAGACTACATTAGCAAGTGTTCCCAGAGATAAAGTGCAATTACGATTTATACCAATGCTTCAGTAGATTAGTGCTTATAAGTGCTTTACAAAGAGATGGGTCTTCAGTCTGCATTTGAAAACCGTGAGAGAGTTCGCTGTTTGGATAGCCAGTGGAAGTTCGTTCCACCATCTGGGAGCCAGGACAGAGAAGCATCTTGTCGCATGTCTTCCATGAATCTTGAGGGATGGCGGGTCAAGCCGAGCCGTACTTGAAGCGCGAAGGGCTCGAGGTGCGGATCGACTCTTGACCATTGCCATAAGGTATGAAGGAGCTGGTCCATTTTTGGCTTTGTAGGCAAGCATCAGAATTTTAAACTGTATGCGAGCAGCCACGGGAAGCCAGTGAAGGGAGCACAGCAGTGGAGTGACATGAGTGAACTTGGGTAGATTGAAGACAAGCCTTGCTGCTGCATTCTGGATCAGTTGCAAGGGCCTGATGGCCTGCAGAGGAAGATCAGCCAGGAGAGAGTTGCAGTAGTCGAGCCTTGAAATGACAAGAGACTGGACAAGCCCCTGGGAGGCCTCCTGAGAGAGGAAGGGTTGGATACGTCGGATATTGTAGAGAAAGTATCTGCATGACCGAGTCAGGTTCGTAATATGGGCAGAGAATGACAACTGGTCATCCAGAGTCACCCCAAGGTTTCTTGCATCTTCAGACGGAACAATCAAAGAGTTCTCGAATGAGATGGCAAGATCCTGCTGAGGACCTGTAGCTCCAGGGACGAAGAGCAGCTCAGTCTTGCTGGGATTGAGGTTTAGATGATGAGCTGCCATCCATGAAGAGATGTCACTCAGACATGCCGAGATACGCTGCAAACCTGAGTATCAGATGGTGGGAAGGAAAGCATTAGTTGAGTGTCATCAGCATAGCAGTGGTACGAGAAACCATGAGAGGTCATTACATCACCAAGAGAACGGGTGTAGAGTGAAAAGAGGAGAGGACCTAGCACTGAGCCTTGAGGGACACCAGTAAGGAGCCTGCAAGGAGCAGATGTAGACCCTCTCCATGTTACCTGGTAAGAACGTCTCTCTAGATAGGACTCAAACCACTTCCATGCAGAGCCCGCAATTCCCAGGTCAGCGAGGACAGATAGGAGGATCTTGTGGTTCACTGTGTCGAAAGCTGCAGAGAGGTCCAGAAGGATCAGAACCGATGACAATTTGGATGCTCTTGCAGTCTGGAGCTTCTCAGTCACCGCTATGAGGGCCGTTTCTGTTGAGTGTGCTGGTTTGAAGCCCGACTGGTTGGGGTCCTGGAGCAGGTTCTGAGTGAGAAAGAGAGACAGTTGGTTGTATACAGCACGCTCAAGAATTTGATAGGTAAGAAAGGAGTGATACCGGTCGGTAGTTGCAGACATCTGAGCTGTCCAGGGTGGGCTTCTTCAGAATTGGGACCACTCTGGCAGTCTTGAATGCAGCTGGGACCTGGCCTGATGACAAGGAGCTGTTCATGATGAACGTGATGAAGGGCACTAAGGTGGCACGGCGCTGCGTGTGATGTAATCCCTGAGCCACGTCAAAGCTGGATTATTTATTATGGATTATACTTTCACGAGTGACCTTAGCGCGCGATTCTGCATACCTCGCGCAAACCTCCGCGAACGGCGGAGGCATTTAAAGTTGACGCATCACATTCTTTGCAGTGTTGTCCGAAACGATATGTGGTAGTATAAAGAAACACCCCTCAAAAACGGGGAAGGAACATTCACCTGACAAAATGTTAATGTTGCATTGTGTTCCAGGCTTGAAAAGTGCTGGAATTTAGGCTAAAGTGAGGGCAGCGTGAATGTAGACAGCGTGACTGTCAGTACGTAACATGAAACATGAAATGTGACTGAAGGGTCATAGGTTCGATTCCCAGGCCTGAGGCCATGACTGAGGTGTCCTTGAGCAAGGCACCTAACCCCAACTGCTCCCCGGGTGCCGGGTTAGAGCTGTGTGTTTCTAGCTGCACAGATGGGTAAAAGCGGAGGACAAATTTCAATTGCGGAGGAAAAAAAAAAAAAAAACACACAATTGACAAATAGAGCACATTTACATGCCACATATATTTTCAGATTCCAGCCATTTTCAGATCTCTCCAGAAATGTTCAAATCAGATTCTGGGCTCTGGCAGGGCCACTCAAGAACATTCACAGAGTCGTCCCAAAGCCACTCCTGTGTCATCTTGACTGTGTGCCAGAGGTGGGCAGTAACGAAGTACATTTACTTAAGTACTGTACTTAAGTACAGTTCTTGAGTATTTGTACTTTACTTAAGTTGATTTTTTTTTAAATACTTATGACTTTCACTTCACTACAGTTGAATAACAAATACAGTACTTATCACTCCACTACATTTCTGTCCAGCTCTCGTTACTCGTTACTTCCACACACAACTCTCCTCCCCTCCCCCGATAGTATTTTCACAGGTGACAGCCTATCAGCAATCAAGGATGTGTCTGCGAGGTGTAAAATCAAGTTCGGTGTCGCTAGTCGTTCTTTTCCTAAATAACAGCAACATGAGCGTAGACGGCGGTGATGGAGCATGCCAGGGTTGCCAACTTTTCAAGATCGCTTGGAGGGTGATTTGAACCTGGACTTGGTGGCGAGTGTAAATTGTTGATCGGGGGGTGGCGAACGTTACCGGGGCGGTGAAAAATGGACACAAATTAAGTATTATATCGCGATCGCCAGTGGTTGATAGATATAGATCAGAGGTAAATAAACTATTTTTTTTTTCGGCGTGAGATATCGGAACTGTGGCGTGAGAGAGTGTGAAAACGGTCAAATGCGTGTGTCTCACGCTCAATGTGTGAGAGCTGGCAACCCTGGCATGCTCTTTTGCACCCATGGCCGTATCTCGACAAAATGTTCCAGTTTTCTGAACGGATGAATCATTCCTATCGTTTTAAATGCATGCTTTGTTTGCCAAAAACAAACTATATCACTGCATACCAAAATTCACCGTCCCACCTGAGGAAGTATATTACGGTATGCAGCCTAAATGTTTTGTTAAGTGACTATGTAGTCAGAGGAGCTTTGCGGTAAGGCTAGTGAAATGACTTTGCCTGCTCACTCCACTGCTAAGTCTGCTAGGATCACTATAAATAATGTTAACATTATATTGGCAAGTAATTCAAACTACGGAAACATCAATAAGGGAAACCGTGTGGGTTAATCGAATCTTGTCAAATAATGTTTCCATTCTAATGTCAGTGTAGAATTAATGTCAATAATTCTAATGTGGCTGTGATTTCTAGTTTGAAAAGAGTTTGTTAGCATGTTGGGTGGCATGGAGTTGGTGGGCTTTGGCCATACTGCAAAAGGTTGTAGCAAGGTTAGACTACCAAGATGCCACACTGCTAATTTTACTTTGTCTTTGTTTATATTGACTGTAGCATAATGTTGTATTGGATGACTGAATACCTAACTAGCAAAGAGAGAAAACCATCATTTTATTATTGACTTTTAATATGGTAACATAATTTGCTTAAACAGGTTAGGCTAGGCTAATCAGTGAATTGTGGTTTTAGAAAATGTTTTTGTTCCTTAAACTAAACTGTAGGTTAAACTTTTCTGCTACCACTACCTGAATGATGTACATCATTGGAATATGCCTTATGGATTATTATCAAAGACTGTATGAATATTATGCCCAAAGAGGATTTGGTAGGATGTATAATACTTTTAAACTATAACTTTTTTACAAATGTGACGGAAGGTGTACTTTAATACTTAAGTATTTTTAAAAGCAAGTACTTCAGTACTTTCACTTAAGATTTTGAACATGCAACTTTCACTTGTATCGGAGTAGCATTTGACCAGTGGTATCTGTACTTTGACTCAAGTAATGAAATTGAGTACTTCGTCCGCCTCTGCTGTGTGCTTAGGGACGTTCTGTTGGAAGACGAACCTTTGCCCCAGAGCACTCTGGAGCAGGTTTTTCTTCAACGTTCTCTATATGTTGCTGCAAGGAAACTAAACTATATAAGGACACTACAGAAAAATGAAATCACAAAACATTTTAAATTCAAGAGTGATGGACACCTATTGAAATAGACATCTTGCAAAGAAAATGGCAGCAAATGAACTGAAGGTGGCAAAATAGAAGGCAGAGTTCATGAGAACACTGCAAGGACTTGAAAATATTTGATGGATTACCAATAACTCCCCCATGGAAATGTCACAGGTGGGTGTCCGAGAGTTAAATTATTGAAATACTATGGATATCCTAGTGGATACTAGCCACACAATCTCAATTCCATCTCTCCTCAGGCTCAGTACAAGCATGATGGTCCCTTACCTCCTGTCTGAACTATCAAAAGGTTAGCAAGGCAGAGGAATGAGGATCAAATACGCAGATAAGCTCTTAGTCTTTTGCTATACTGTTTTTCATTTGTGTGAATCATTGGTAGCTCAGGTCATTAAAAGCTTTGATGGTCATAGTCAACCACTGCAGACAAAGATGTACCATCTAGATGCACTATACCCTCCTAACAAAGATCCTTTTGCAGAAGTAGCTCAGTCTAAATCAGTTACACTTCAGTACAGCAAAAGTTCAAGGTTGACCTGACAGACTTCTAGTCCAAATAAGCTTTGCTTGTGTAAATAGGACAGACTGGTCATCGTTCCAAATGATTAGAATAACTTTCATGAGCCATTCCTACAAAGAGCATTTTCAGGAGCTACACCTACCTCAACTTCATTCCAGAAAGATCTCCAAGACAAGACCTGCCCATTATGAGGACACCTTTCTCCAGTGGCTTCCACCAACCTTCCTTTGTTCCTCGTGTCTGGTTTGAGCATCAGAGTAGACATGGAGTACAGCAATCTCACCTGACCTTTGGCAGTTGGTCATTTGCTCAACACACCATGTATAAACCCAGCTCAATTTTGGGTTTGATCACCTTACACTTGGCAATTAATACATCTATTTACATCCCAGCTGAAGACCTAGACTGGGCTCAGCCCAATTGCAAAGCAACACAGGACAAGTTGTGGAGTCGCAGCACAAAGTTTATTTCAGTCAATACATGGAGACCCATCAAGCACGCTCCTCAACCATGATGGGACCAAGGATTACTTCCCCTTCCAGCTGTGTACCTACAAAAAAGGGGAAGGGGTTTAGGGTGTGCATGCAAACCCCCATCACCTCTAGTCCAACACCCAGACCCTCTCCAAGAAGCATCAGGTATTAGAGCATGGCCTACACGTACCTCTGTCCTCAGACAAGTCTCGCCACTTCCGCAAGCTACAGGTGGTGTCACAGCAGCCACACACCTGGTTGACACCATATGCTTCAGTCCACCTGTGAAGCCAGAATACCCAAGCTTACGAGCAAGGCCTCACCAGTAACCTGCTGGTTTCAGGAACACAGCCAAATACCTGTTGCTAGAGAACGAACAAGCTTTGTGCTCAGCATCAGCAGGGTAAGAAGCTGGAGTTGCCTTCATAAAGCATGTGAAGTAGAGCTGGAGAGACAAGGGTTAATTCAGACAGCCAGTCATTCTAGTCACCCCCCTACCAAACATGGTTACATACCAAACCACTGTTGTCCTGCTGAAACTTGAATGCCTCTAGCTGAAACCTCAGGTGGTCTGCTTCAGTTTGGGGCAGGAAGTGAGACTGGGAACCCGTGAGCTTGGCATCAATCAGGCACCTGCAATCATTTGTGCAGTTAGACCAAAGCTACTTGATCTCCGCAGCCATCACAAAGCCCAGAAGGATGCCACTCACCCATGGTTATCAATGAAGGCATAACTAGGGACTGCATTCACATCAGGAACCACCGTGGCCACACAGGTGTCCAGATACACATGAAGGGGCACATGGTAGAACTGAATTACAGATGCCTCAATACTGATCACATCATGCAGGAAGTACTGGTTGGAGAGCCTTTCAGATTTCCAGTCATCTGGAGAAGAAACCTCATTAGATCAAGTTCTGGCACAGACCAGCAAGTCTGGTGTAGCCATGGGACAAACCTGTCATGAGCCTCAGGGAGAAAACGAGCTGTTCCTCAGCAACTTGGGTAGAAGCATATGGGATCCAGGCAGGCATTAGAGCATTGCTGCTTACATTGTGGAGCCTGCAAAGCATTTGATAGTCATTAGATTGAACAGAACCTTCCAAATAATGAACAGCAAATTTGGGTCCAATACCTTGGATAGTGACACTCTATACGAACCACAGCACCAACAGTTCGCACAATAGGAGTGTGAGCAAAATTGTGGGGAACATAGCGGACGTAGAAGACATAGACCAGCTCATCCTGGGTCATCTGTTAAGAAAGAACAGGTGTTATTGCATGTGGGTTTAACACAGCACTGAAGCATTCACTTCATAGACACTCACACTGGTAGTACTGTTGCAGCCTTGCAGTGCTGACTGGAAGATGAGGACTTGAGCAGCACGGTCCTCCCCACTGACGGCACAGTTTCCCAGGGTGACCTCTGAGGGATTTATCAGCTCACCAGTACCAAACAGGTCCTTCTTGACCTCCACATGTATGCCAGCCTCACCACATTCTGCTGCTACACTGGCAGCAGGAACAGGGGGGCTCATCTGAAACTGCATTAGTGGCTGTCTTGCTGGTACCTGCGGTTCATTGGGGAAATGCCACGCCACCTGCTTCACAGGTCCCTGCAGTACTTGCTGGGACTGAACGTTGGAAGTCAGCTGTACAGGATTCCAAGACTGCTGGCTAAATGAGCCTTGCGCAGGCCCTGTGGGGTTAGAAACATGGCTCCCCTGAGAAACCCCTCCAGCAACAACTTGCCTTATTGCTTGTGGCTGTTGATGAGGTTGTAGTCCAGCTGGAAGTTGAGATTTGAACACTCCTTGTAGTTGTGCATCAGACAACACAAACACACCCAGCAACAGCACCACACCAAGCACCACTTTATTCAAACCCATTGTTCTTCTACCTAATAAAATAAATTAAAAAGCTCACACATAGTAGTCTTGTTTGACCATTCCATTTTATATCTTAAAGGAGGCTTGTAGCCCCACCCCCTCCTAATGAGCTTAACGGCCCTCTGAACCTGATGATGAGGTTATTACTCTTTCACAGCTGACACAAATCAACACTCCTCCTTGTCCTATGTGACATGCACTGGTATGTATAATTTTCCCTTCTTTCTTTTGTTATTCATATATTTTCTCAGATTTATTTTGGATACTGCATACATTCTAACCGAATCACATTCAGGCGGAGGACCACCGGGCAAGCCTCTTAGCGCAGTTTGTGTGGTGGTGCAGTGTATCATGGGGGAAGACATTAATGAAATTCTAAAACATATCAAAGACAAAGTTTTTATAATTTATTTAGATTTGCACACAAACACTGTAATGCTAATTGTCACTTCAAAATTATTGCATCTGTCAGTAATAAAGAAGCTGCTGGTGCTCCCGACCCTGCTGGCTTGAGCGCAGACTCTCCATCTTCCCCTCCCTCTCTGACAGCACTTCCAAACACCTCCAGTCATGAATGGCCAGAGGAAGAGTGAGCATCTGAAGGACGTCTGACAGAGGACTCACTCCCAAATGACATACAATAACTGACAAGGCAGATGTCAAAGCTTAAAATTAAAGTATTAAAATCGCAGCATGAATATTACACTCTTGCACGAAAAAAATGAAAGGAAGAAAAAAAAATGAAACCCATGCTTATCTTAATGCCTAATTATTGTGCATATTTGTGCATTGTGCATATTTATGTGCATATTTATATATCTATAAAATTGAAATGTGTACCTAAAATGAAGGTTCGCACGTGTCTTTGTCTTCTCAGTGCCATCTCAGCCCCCTGGTGGCAACTCTTAACAACTTATGAGTTCTCTGGAGCAGTCTTAACTTTTCGGGAGAGTAAGAGTGATTCTTATACTTGAGAGTTTTGATAACCGGCACTTACACTTAACTCTGTGAATAGGAGCAAATCTAAGAATTTTTCAGCACTTAAGTCCAAAATTCCACTCTAAGAAGTTTGATAAATATGGGCCCTGGAGTGGTCTATAAACATCCCCCTGGTCTACTCAATCCAGCCCATACCATTCTTTCTCCTCTGTAGGGGAAGACTACAATAAGGATCATATATATACACTGCTCAAAAAAATAAAGGGAACACTTAAACAGATGGCACAGATGGCAAGGACTAAAATGCTCCAAGACAAAGAGGCACCTGCCTGATTCAAATTATATACTTGAATCATATGATCATATACTGCTCAAAAAAATAAATGGAACACTAAAATAACACATCCTAGATTTCAATGAATAAAAATTCAAAAAATAAAAAAACTAATTTCTAACTGTTGTCTGTTCCATTTGCACAAGAGCAGTTGAAATTGATTCACAATCAGTGTGGATGACTTGGAGTTACATGTATGGTGTGATTTTTGTTTCAATAGTTCCACAAAAGCAAAAGTAAATCCAAGAGCAGAAAGTATATGTTATGAATGCAAAACAGAAAAAAAATATATCAAAAGTATATTTTTTAATATAATTGGTTATTTGAAACTTATTTTCGTTTGCATTTTGACAAGTTTTTGGTTCCATTGTTTTTGTTTTTTTGGATTTTCCCAGTAAGGTCTTTTGCTTCTGGAATCTCTCTTTGCTTCTGCTTCGTTTTTTGCTTCTGACTTTTGGAACACATTTCACGTGTGGGAGGGTCTTAGATGAAGGCGTTCCTCTGCAATCTCCATTGGTCACTGATTCCGGACTGACACAGAGCTCTGAGACCGCCTCTGGGACCAAGCCACGCCCACCTCACCAGCTTCCCAACGTTTTCAAACATAGCGGAACGCGGGGGTTCTGTTTCACAGTAGCATGTAAACTGAGTTTTACCATTAAAGTTTATACAAAGGTTTTAGTTAATTGCTAAATGGTCTGTAGATATTGCAAATGTACATAATAACTACATTAAGCATGCTCACTAGCGTGAGCTTTTTAAAATTTTTGTGAACTGGATGGAGAGAACATTGATGTGTGGAAGAAATATGAGTATTTGCAATATCTGGTATGGGGACAGGTGTAGGATATATAGTAAATTTACAAATATAGTAAAATACATAATGGTAAAAAATACCAAAATTAAAGCAATACTGAAAAGTGGCCACCCTATATTTATTTTTATTATTTTATTATTAGGATCCCCATTAGCTGCTATCTCAGAGCTGCTATTCTTCCTGGGGTCCAAAAAGACAAACCACACTAACAATACAAGCCAACATAATAACAATAACAACAATCATAAAATAAAAATTAAAAATTAATACTAACAATAATAATAATAACCATTATAATAAGAACAATAATACTAATCGTTTCCATTATTGCCATTATCATTCTCACCATCACCATAATGACATTATCAACAATATCAACAACTGAATAAGTAAAAAAAATAAAAAATAAATCCACTTATAAATAAATACAGCAGTAACATAAAAAAGGAAGTTTAAACAAAAAAACACAATTCTAACTTAATTCCATTAATTTATATTATTTGTTAAATAATGTTTCTTAATTTGTTTTTTAAACATAAATTTGCCCTCTATTTTAAGTAATGAAACTGGCAATGAGTTCCACTCCTTCATAGCTCTATAAATTACAGTTCGGCACATATAATTAGTTTTTGCTCTAGGTAATTTGAAATAGTTTTTTGTTGTATATCTTGTAGAATTGGTTTCTCTTCCTTTTACACGCTCCATTTGACCATAGAGCTCCACTGGATGTTTTTGTTCATATATGTTTGTTCATATATGTATCTATAAAATTGAAATGTGTACCTAAAATGAAGGTTCGCACGCGTCTTTGTCTTCTCAGTGCCATCTCAGCCCCCTGGTGGCAACTCTTAACAACTTATGAGTTCTCTGGAGCAGTCTTAACTTTTCGGGAGAGTAAGAGTGATTCTTATACTTGAGAGTTTTGATAACCGGCACTTACACTTAACTCTGTGAATAGGAGCAAATCTAAGAATTTTTCAGCACTTAAGTCCAAAATTCCACTCTAAGAAGTTTGATAAATATGGGCCCTGGAGTGGTCTATAAACATCCCCCTGGTCTACTCAATCCAGCCCATACCATTCTTTCCCCTCTGTAGGGGAAGACTACAATAAGGATCATATATATACACTGCTCAAAAAAATAAAGGGAACACTTAAACAGATGGCACAGATGGCAAGGACTAAAATGCTCCAAGACAAAGAGGCACCTGCCTGATTCAAATTATATACTTGAATCATATGATCATATACTGCTCAAAAAAATAAATGGAACACTAAAATAACACATCCTAGATTTCAATTAATAAAAATTCAAAAAATAAAAAAACTAATTTCTAACTGTTGTCTGTTCCATTTGCACAAGAGCAGTTGAAATTGATTCACAATCAGTGTGGATGACTTGGAGTTACATGTATGGTGTGATTTTTGTTTCAATAGTTCCACAAAAGCAAAAGTAAATCCAAGAGCAGAAAGTATATGTTATGAATGCAAAACAGAAAAAAAATATATCAAAAGTATATTTTTTAATATAATTGGTTATTTGAAACTTATTTTCGTTTGCATTTTGACAAGTTTTTGGTTCCATTGTTTTTGTTTTTTTGGATTTTCCCAGTAAGGTCTTTTGCTTCTGGAATCTCTCTTTGCTTCTGCTTCGTTTTTTGCTTCTGACTTTTGGAACACATTTCACGTGTGGGAGGGTCTTAGATGAAGGCGTTCCTCTGCAATCTCCATTGGTCACTGATTCCGGACTGACACAGAGCTCTGAGACCGCCTCTGGGACCAAGCCACGCCCACCTCACCAGCTTCCCAACGTTTTCAAACATAGCGGAACGCGGGGGTTCTGTTTCACAGTAGCATGTAAACTGAGTTTTACCATTAAAGTTTATACAAAGGTTTTAGTTAATTGCTAAATGGTCTGTAGATATTGCAAATGTACATAATAACTACATTAAGCATGCTCACTAGCGTGAGCTTTTTAAAATTTTTGTGAACTGGATGGAGAGAACATTGATGTGTGGAAGAAATATGAGTATTTGCAATATCTGGTATGGGGACAGGTGTAGGATATATAGTAAATTTACAAATATAGTAAAATACATAATGGTAAAAAATACCAAAATTAAAGCAATACTGAAAAGTGGCCACCCTATATTTATTTTTATTATTTTATTATTAGGATCCCCATTAGCTGCTATCTCAGAGCTGCTATTCTTCCTGGGGTCCAAAAAGACAAACCACACTAACAATACAAGCCAACATAATAACAATAACAACAATCATAAAATAAAAATTAAAAATTAATACTAACAATAATAATAATAACCATTATAATAAGAACAATAATACTAATCGTTTCCATTATTGCCATTATCATTCTCACCATCACCATAATGACATTATCAACAATATCAACAACTGAATAAGTAAAAAAAATAAAAAATAAATCCACTTATAAATAAATACAGCAGTAACATAAAAAAGGAAGTTTAAACAAAAAAACACAATTCTAACTTAATTCCATTAATTTATATTATTTGTTAAATAATGTTTCTTAATTTGTTTTTTAAACATAAATTTGCCCTCTATTTTAAGTAATGAAACTGGCAATGAGTTCCACTCCTTCATAGCTCTATAAATTACAGTTCGGCACATATAATTAGTTTTTGCTCTAGGTAATTTGAAATAGTTTTTTGTTGTATATCTTGTAGAATTGGTTTCTCTTCCTTTTACACGCTCCATTTGACCATAGAGCTCCACTGGATGTTTTTGTTCATATATGTTTTTAACTAATCTTACAAGGGTCATCTTGCACCTGTCTTCAACCTTTAACCATTCAAGTTTTTCATGCATTTTATTAGTGCTTGTTCTATATGGACATTTTAATGTAATTCTTGCTGCTTTGTTTTGTATTATTTGCAATTTTATCAAATTTTTCTTTGCTGTATTGGACCATATTGCTGCACAGTAATCTAAATGTGATAATACTAATGATTGTATGACTAATTTTAATGAACTCTGCGTTAAGAATTTTGCACATCTCCTTATTACTGCTAGAACTTTTCCCATCTTTTTAATCATGTTTTCGATGTGTTTTGACCATAATAATTTATTATCAATTATGACACCTAACAGTGTTGTTTCTTTAACTTGTATTATTTTTTCCTTACCTATATTCAATATTAACTGTGGCTCTGTTTTAAATAATGATTTTGTCTTAATTATAATACTTGTTGTTTTCTGTATATTCAATATTAATTTATTACTTTCCATCCAATTCACTACCATATTCAATTCTTCGTTCAATATATATGAAAGGTCTCTCTCTGTCTCAGCCGATACGTATAAGGTGGTATCATCAGCGTACATCTGCATCCTGGCTTTATTTAGCACTAAAGGAAGATCATTTATGTATACTGAGAAGAGTAAAGGGCCTAGACAACTTCCTTGTGGGACTCCAAGTTTCACCTTCCTACTCTCTGACAGACACCCGTTGTAAAATACCCTTTGACTCCTGTCCAACAGATAGCTTTGAAACCATGCTATCACTGTCAAATCTAGCCCATAAACTGCTAGCTTTTTCAATAAGAACTCATGATTTAGCACATCAAAAGCAGCACTAAGGTCTAAAAGTACTACTCCAACCATCTTCTTACCTTCTAATTCTTTTAACCAGTCATCATTCATTTGTATATACAACCAGCTTTGTTCACTCACACTGTTTTTCAGTGTTTTTTTCAGTGTTTTTTATTTTTTGAATTTTTATTAATTGAAATCTAGGATGTGTTATTTTAGTGTTCCCTTTATTTTTTTGAGCAGTATATGATCATATGATTCAAGTATATAATTTGAATCAGGCAGGTGCCTCTTTGTCCTGGAGCATTTTAGTCCTTGCCATCTGTGCTACATAAATCATTCATTCTTTAATGGAACTGGCTCTATAATCTAAGTAGATCAACCTTTAGAAGAAGAAGACTAGGGAAGGAAGCTGCACCAACCCCGTACTATGAAGTCATGCTCATTCTCTCTCACCAGACTCCTTTTTCAAGTCCCCAGTTAAAATAAAATAATTTGTTGCAAGTAATCAGGGGTGTTGTGTCTTTCAGTGTGCACACTTCAATTAATATTTCCTTCTCATAAGATTTACAATTTAGTTTCATTTATTGAGGGGGGATGCATGGCGATGTTGCTCTGATTCTGTGCCGTCCTTTCCAGAGTACTGAGATGTGGAAGTTCTTCTTCGCCTTCTCCTGAGACGCTACCAGACTCAGCAGAACTCCAGCTTGCTCTTGAATGAATGTTTAATTTATGTAGCGCCTTTCAGGAAACCCAAGGCGCTTTACAATTTTAACACAGGTACAAGTCTCAGATAACCAATCACACACACACCGGCGAGAAGTGGCAGCCAATTGCGCACAGCGTAGTCTCTACCGGGATCCACAGACCACTGGGGGACTGAATGGGGGAGAGGACAGATCCTAGTGGCAGAGCACCATCCACCACTGGGCATACAAACACACACACATTCATGCACAGACACTCACACAACTGCTTTTATTGAACAGAGAGACACAGGCACACACTCAGGGAGAATTTGTCAGGGACTGCCAATTTACCTAACCTCCATGTTTTTGGACTGTGGGAGGAAACCCACGCAAACACGGGGAGAACATAGAAACTCCACTCAGATAGGGACTTGAACCCAAGACCCCAGTGCTGAGAGGCAAACGTACTAACCATCAAGCCACCGTGTTGCCCTCTTCATGCTTGTTCTCCTCTTCTTTCTCTTTGGGGCATTTTGGGAGCGTAAAGGGCGACATGGGATGTAGTAAGCAATGAGCTCACTCAGATATTGTGGGGCAAGACCATTTAACGCCACTCTCGCGGCATTACACTGGTTTCCGATTAAATATTGAATTGAATTAAAAATTCTTCTGTTAAGGTATTAACAGAAGACCGGGGTAGACCGGGGGATATTTATAGACCACTCCAGGGGCCTCATGTACAAAGACTTGCGTGGATTTCTTACAAAAAATTGGCGTATGCATAAAAAAAATCCGGATGTATCAAACTGTGCGTACGCCGGAATCCACGCACAAAAGTGGTCAGACATCAAGGTGGATGTGAAGCGGAGGCTGACTACGCATCGCCAGAGTGTTACCCAAACAGGCGGGGGTGCAGCAGATGTCGACATTACCCAGTTTGACTGGAGAGTTGCCGGTATTATGGGTGACACGGCCCTCACCGGGGTGGTGGGTCCGAGTGTGGGGGATTCAGATTGGACAAAAAGTAAGTATTTATTTCTATAAGTCAGTGTTGATTGGACGTGTCATAAAATATTGTTTACGTACTGGTGACAAGAATAAACTCAGTCATTTTTGTTTTTACACATTTTTATTTTCCTTTCAGGGACTGAAACTGGAGAGGACACGCAGTCTCAGCCAGCTGCCACAGACGAGGGATGCTCCTCCACCGTCCCTGGTACATCTGGGGTCACGGAGACCTCCAGCGCGCCCCACCTGCCAGCAGCTGATGACCGTCCAACCAGCCGTGTCCTGACTACGGCTGTCCTGCAATCACAGGACGAGATTGTGAAGGGAATAGGTGAAATTTCTATAGACCTAAGAAATATCTGTGATGTGCTCACAAGAATCAGCAACTCAATAAATTCATTCGTTAATAAATGAATACTGTCTCTTACCTTTTTTATATTGTAGTTATGACTTGTTGCCTTGTTTGTATGGCACCTGGGTTAGGCTGCGCATTAATTTGTCCTGGCTCTGGGTCCGCTGGTTGCTCCACCGCCTTCAACAATGGCACAGCATACCTGTGCGCAACATTGTGCAGGACCCCACATGCCCTCACAATACAGCATACATTCTCTGGCCGATACATGAGCATCCCCCAGTCCTGTCCAGGCAGCGCCACCGGCTTTTCAGCTACCCAATCGCCCTCTCCATGACTGACCGGGTGCGAGAATGGATAGAATTGTATCTCCGCTCCCGGTCAGTCTGTAGATTACAAAGGGGGGTCATCAGCCACGTCTTGAGCGCGTAGCCGCTGTCTCCTAAGTAATGTAACAATTACCCATGTTTTAAATTAATTATTCTAAGCTGGAAATGTCAAATGCTTTTATTTAAATGCTTTAAAAGTGTTACTTACCAAGAAGCCACCCATCACGCACTCTGCCAGCTTGTAATCTTAGCCCAACTATGCTGTTTGTAAGGATGTGGGAATCATGGGTTGATCCAGGCCACCGTGCCACTACATTAGTAAGGCACATTTTTGCATCACAGATGATTTGCACATTTATGGAATGAAAGTGCTTTCTATTCACATAAGCAAATTCCTCCTCAGATGGTGCCTTTATAGCAAAGGGCGTCGCGCGCTGTCGATTCGCGAGGTCGTGCACCTCTCGAATTTTGTAACTTTGCACGCACCAGCACATTAAACTTAATAAAGTTAAATATTTATACATCTATTCGAAATGATTCGAAATAATTCACTTTTTATTCACATTATTTAATGGTTGTTTATTCTCAAAACGCCCAATCTTAACGTCTTCACGTTCTCTCATGTTTGGCCCTGGAATTACAAGAGGCTCGTATTTGTTAACGTAATACAAGAGAACTGTTCAGTCAGATAGCTATTTGTTGTGAAACAAAGTAGTTACAATTTCAAGCATTTTCAAGTACTTTAGCCTAAATTCCAGCACTTTTCAAACCTTTATTACTTTTTTCATTTAATGTACAGGACATGTTTTCTTTGAAGGAAGTTTGTTTTTATCTGTTTGCTTGTTGAAAAATGTTTTCACTTGAAATTACTGACAGATCATTTAAGCATTAAATAATATACACTGTGTTAGGTCTTGGTTCAATAGGCTATGTGCAATCATTTCAATATGTTTTAATAAACATTGAACCAGTCCGGCCCTCGGCTTGTAGCAAATTTGGTTTTTTGGCCCTCGGTGTATTTGACTTTGACATCCCTGCATTAGGAAAACCGGCTATCGCTGCAAATTGCGCTTTAATGTTTGCCTGGTCAACCGCATCATATGGGAACTTTATATACCTAGCTGATATGCAGATGATCCCATCCAAAACAGCTGGCATGGCCCGGCTCAAAGATGACTGGGACATCCCTGACCGGTCTGCCAGTTCTCTTTGAAACGAGCCAGTTGCCAGGAAGCCGAGCGTTGTCAGCACCTGTAAAGGAACTGGCAATGTGCAACTCCTCGCCGTTTCTCTCTTCAATACTGGACCCAACTCAGCACAGAGTTCCAAGAAGACAGCTCTTGGAAGTCTGAAACAGCTTATAAGCCACTCATCATCATGGGCCAAAAAATCATAATGGTCACGGAAAACGCGCTCTCGGCGAATTCGGCCATTAGCAATATCTTCCAGTAATGCCAACGCTGCCATCTCCCAAGAACTCCAGCGCAACATTTAATGCATGTTTATATAATCTAGGCTAAGTGGAAACACGTTGAATGATTATTTCAGTAAGGCAGTGAAATTTTCTGATTAATTTACTGTTTAATTTTCTGATTAATTTACTTTATTTTACCCAATAAAGGCTTACTACAATGTGTGCGTGAAGGATATCTTAATAGTTGTAATTTCAATGCATCACCTCTAAGTGTCACTAATTGACGAAAACACATTAGAAACATGCGTACGCCAGAGGTGAAGGTGTCGTGGGTGTACGCACTTTCTCACGTTCAAATCACATTTCGTACATCTGACCGTTTGTGTGAAACATAGCGTACGCAATGTTTTTGTGCGTACGCACCGTTCGTACATGAGGCCCCAGGTCTGTTAGGACTGTAGAGGTATAGATGGTTGGTTTATGGTTCAACCAATGTATTGTGAGTTGAGTTGTTGCTGTAAATAGTTTTCTTTGGTTTGTTTGTACTTTTTTGTATGTTTTGTCATTTTCAATTAATTGCAGTGTTATTTAGGGTGTTCATTAAAAACACCCTTGTACTGAATCGGCTATAGTGGCTTGTCATCACACTTTAATATAACCCACAGTCTCGTTGGATCGTATCTGCCCTCACCTGGAAGCAAGGTATGACACAAACACACACACCCACACACACACACACCCACTTACATATGCCACACAACAATTCCCCCCTCCCCATGCATATGCCCCTGCCATAAACACACGCATGTACAAAGTTTAATTCTTACATAAATAGAATTATCATTGAGGTACATTTCAAACACACTAGGGCTTCATTGGTGCTGTAGATGCAGGTGTCTCCCCTCTAGTCCTGCAGGAACCCACAGCACCAACACTACACATGGACAAAGAACCAGGCAGGTGCTTCTTTGTCTTGGAGCATTTTAGTCCTTGCCATCTATGTTATGTAAATCATTCATTCTTTCCCATTCAATGCTCGTACATCACTAAAATGTCCAAATAACATCACTAGTGATCACTTTCCGATGCTTTGACGACTAATAATAAGATTATTTAGTTATTTAAACTGGATGCATTTGTCAATAAAAAGATAAATGTATGGATTGCTATATATCATTATACCATATAAACCTCTGACATAAGGTTTTAAATAAACTGAGGCAGCAAAATTGGTCAAAACCTTGTGCTATTCTAAAAATGTTTGCCCACTACTACATATTCTGAACATCATGAGATTATTTGGGAAGATAAAATAAATATGATTTTGAAATCATGTAATAATCAGGAGGGGCAAACTGGATTTAAAATGAGACCTTTGGCACCTTTAAAGAAAGATCATTCTTTAAAGGTGCCAAATGGAACAATTAGTTATTTAGTGCAATTCTATAGAACACCCACACAAACAACAGTTTAAGAACCTGTGAGGAGTGAGGAGTGTTGATTTGTGTCAGCTGTGAAAGAGTAGTAACCTCATCATCAGGTTCAGAGGGGCGTTAAGTTCATTAGGAGGGGGTGGGGCTGCAAGCCTCCTTTAAGATATAAAATGGAATGGTCAAACAAGACTGCTATTGTGAGCTTTTTTTTTTTTTTTCTTTGGGGGAATAACAATGGCTTTGAATAAAGTGGGGCTTGGTGTGGTGCTGTTGCTGGGTGTGTTTGTCTTGTCTGATGCACAACTACAAGGAGTGTTCAAATCTCAACTTCCAGCTGGACTACAACCTCATCAGCAGCCACAAGCAATAAGGCAAGTTGTTGCTGGAGGGGTTTCTCAGGGGAGCCATGTATCTAACCCCACAGGGCCTGCACAAGGCTCATTTAGCCAGCAGTCTTGGAATCCTGTGCAGGTACCTGTACAGCAGACTTCCAACGTTCAGTCCCAGCAAGTACTGCAGGGACCTGTGAAGCAGGTGGCGTGGCATTTCCCCAATGAACCGCAGGTACCAGCAAGACGGCCACTAATGCAGTTTCAGATGAGCCCCCCTGTTCCTGCAGCCAGTGTAGCAGCAGAGTGTGGTGAGACTGGCATACATGTGGAGGTCAAGAAGGACCTGTTTGGTACTGGTGAGCTGATAAATCCCTCCGAGGTCACTCTGGGAAACTGTGCCGTCAGTGGGGAGGACCGTGCTGCTCAAGTCCTCATCTTCCAGTCAGCACTGCAGGGCTGCAACAGTACTACCAGTGTGAGTGTCTATGAAGTGAATTCTTCAGTGCTGTGTTAAACCTGCATGCAATAACACCAGTTCTTTCTTAACAGATGATCCAGGATGAGCTGGTCTACATCTTCTACGTCCGCTATGTTCCCCACAACTTTGCTCACACTCCTATTGTGCGAACTGTTGGTGCTGTGGTTCGTATCGAGTGTCACTATCCAAGGTATTGGACCCAAATTTGCTGTTTAGTATTTGGAAGGCTCTGTTCAATCTAATGACTATCAAATGCTTTGCAGGCTCCACAATGTAAGCAGCAATGCTCTAATGCCTGCCTGGATCCCATATGCTTCTACCCAAGTTGCTGAGGAACAGCTCGTCTTCTCCCTGAGGCTCATGACAGGTTTGTCCCATGGCTACACCAGACTTGCTGGTCTGTGCCAGAACTGGACCTAATGAGGTTTCTTCTCCAGATGACTGGACATCTGAAAGGCTCTCCAACCAGTACTTCCTGCATGATGTGATCAGTGTTGAGGCATCTGTAATTCAGTTCTACCATGTGCCCCTCCGTGTGTATCTGGACACCTGTGTGGCCACGGTGGTTCCTGATGTGAATGCAGTTCCTAGTTATGCCTTCATTGATAACCATGGGTGAGTGGCATCCTTCTGGGCTTTGTGATGGCTGCGGAGATCAAGTAGCTTTGGTCTAACTGCACAAATGATTGCAGGTGCCTGATTGATGCCAAGCTCACGGGTTCCCAGTCTCACTTCCTGCCCCAAACTGAAGCAGACCACCTGAGGTTTCAGCTAGAGGCATTCAAGTTTCAGCAAGACAACAGTGGTTTGGTATGTAACCATGTTTGGTAGGGGGGTGACTAGAATGACTGGCTGTATGAACTAACCCTTGTCTCTCCAGCTCTACTTCACATGCTTTATGAAGGCAACTCCAGCTTCTTACCCTGCTGATGCTGAGCACAAAGCTTGTTCGTTCTCTAGCAACAGGTATGTGGCTGTGTTCCTGAAACCAGCAGGTTACTGGTGAGGCCTTGCTCGTAAGCTTGGGTATTCTGGCTTCACAGGTGGACTGAAGCATATGGTGTCAACCAGGTGTGTGGCTGCTGTGACACCACCTGTAGCTTGCGGAAGTGGCGAGACTTGTCTGAGGACAGAGGTACGTGTAGGCCATGCTCCAATACCTGATGCTTCTTGGAAAGGGTCTGGGTGTTGGACTAGAGGTGATGGGGGTTTGCATGCACACCCTAAACCCATTCCCCTTTTTTGCAGGTACACTGCTGGAAGGGGAAGTAATCCTTGGTCCCATCATGGTTGAGGAGAGTGCTTGATGGGTCTGTCTTGACTGAAATAAACTTTGTGCTGCGACTCCAACCTGTCCTGTGTTGCTTTGTAATTGGGCTGAGCCCAGTCTAAATTTTCAGCTGGCATGTAAATCAATGTAGTATTTGCCAAATGTAAGGTGATCAAACCCAAATTTGAGCTGGGTTTATACATAGTGTTTTGAATTGGCGAATGTAATTTGTTGAGCGGATTGCAGATTGGCTACCATGAATGTCAATCAAAATACAACAGTCAGTGCAGATGGGCGATTCATCTACGCACATTCCGCGATCGACGTAATGAGCACCCCTGGTGTAGTGCATCTAGATGGTACATTTGTCGGCAATGGCTGAAGATGCTCATTAAAGCTGTTGATTACCTGAGCTACCAATGATTCACACAAATGAAAAACAGTATAGCAAAAGACTAAGCTTATCTGCGTATTTGATCCTCATTCCTCTGCCTTGCTAACCTTTTGATAGTTCAGACAGGAGGTAAGAGACCATCATGCTTGTACTGAGCCTGAGGAGAGATGGAATTGATATTGTGTGGCTAGTATCCACTAGGATATCCATAGTATTTCAATAATTTAACTCTCGGACACCCACCTGTGACATTTCCATAGGGGAGTTATTGGTAATCCATCAAATATTTTCAAGTCCTTGCAGTGTTCTCATGAACTCTGCCTTCTATTTTGCCACCTTCAGTTCATTTGCTGCCATTTTCTTTGCAAGATGTCTATTTCAATAGGTGTCAATCACTCTTGAATTTAAAATGTTTTGTGATTTCATTTTTCTGTAGTGTCCTTATATAGTTTAGTTTCCTTGCAGCAACATATAGAGAACGTTGAAGAAAAACTTGCTCCAGAGTGCTCTGGGGCAAAGGTTCATCTTCCAACAGAACAACGTCCCTAAGCACACAGTCAAGATGACACAGGAGTGGCTTTGGGACGACTCTGTGAATGTTCTTGAGTGGCCCTGCCAGAGCCCAGAATCTGATTTGAACATTTCTGGAGAGATCTGAAAATATATGTGGCATGAATTTATAAATGTGCCCTATTTGTCAATTGTGATTTTTTTCACTGCAATTGAAATTTGTCCTCTGCTTTTACCCATCTGTGCCGTTAGAACACACTAGCAATTACTAGGGGGCTGTGGTGCACAAGTGCCCAGAGCGATGGGCAGCCCTAACCCGGCGCCCGGGGAGCAGTTGGGGTTGGGTGCCTTGCTCAAGGACACCTCAGTCATGTCCTCAGGCCTGGGAATCAAACCTTCGACCCTTCGGTCACAAGACCAGTTCCCTACCACCAGACCATGACTGCCCAACATTTGGTTAACAATTTTAATTATAATTCTCAACATTTAAATTGCTGGGGTCAATTTGAACCCAAGCATAAAAGATGTTAGTAAATTTCAAGATAATATTTTCTAAATCTTATGGTGTAGAGCAGGGGTAGCATTTCGTCAGGTGAATGTTCCTTCCTTGCTTCCTTTTGAGGGGTGTTTCTTTATACTACCACATATCGTTTCGGACAACACTGCAAAGAATGTGATGCGTCAAGTTTAAACGCCTCCGCCGCTCGCGAAAGTATAATCCTTAATAAATAATCCAGCCTTGACACGGCTAAGGGATTACGTCACACGCAGTGCCGTGCGGCCTTAGTGCCTGTACATTTTAATAGTCCAATGAAGGTAATTTAAAAACCAGGACATTTCCTCACTTAAAAAAAACCCGGGACAGGACGTGAAATATGGACATGTCCCGGGAAATATGGACGTTTAGTCATCCGACTTTAGGAGAGCTGGACTGTTTTGCCATTCCTAGCCACGGCACGTTTAACGGCTTCGTCTCTTTCAGCTTTATACGTCTTGTCGTGTTTTGTCTCAAAATGCTTCTTAAACATGGGTTTGTGGTGGGTGTTGAGTGCAGAGCGTTGAGGAGCAATTTCGATTGGAGGATCGTGCTCTCCGTCTGAGATTTTTTAAAATAAATTATTTTTGCTGATGCTGGTCCAGCGTGTCACATGCCAGTGATTATGGTGCCATAGGTTGCCGACCCCTGGTGTAGAGTATATAGTCATCGGCAAAGGTTTTGAGAATGGTACAAGGCTTTCACCAAGTTTGCTGCCTTGGTTTTTTTAGAACCTTCTGTCAGATTATTTATACTGTTTATATGGTGTAATTATACAGTTGATGGTATAATATAAGCAATCAATGCATTCATCCAGGTTAAATAACTAAATAATCGTATTAGTCATCAAAGCATGGGAACGTGATCGCTAGTGATATTATGACACTTTAGCGATGTAGGAACATTGAATCTGACACTCTTTAAATCGCAATTCTGACACAAGACGTTCGAAAATAGAAAGATGCTGATGTTAATGTTGCGTCTCAGGGACGTGTCTGTGCTATCTAGACACATGTTAAACTCATTCATTGACGTATTTGAAAGTATGCTCAAAACATCCCTTTCATTAACCTTTTGTGACATCATTCTAGGTTCATTCTAATTGCGTGGCATCATAAGTGTTATCAGAAAAAGAAAAATCAAATTGTAATATTAACATTTTTAAAAGACATTGTGAAGAGTTAACTTAAAAATGTGGCTGAACACGTCTACTGCAGAGAAGCCTCCTCTAGTCAGGACTCTTGTGGGCCAGTGCCTAATGCACAGGAGAAAATCTAACCAACATACACAGGAGTTTTAGGGTGGTAGCAGTTCAGTGGCATTTTGTTGATGTTTCAAAAACGCTATCTTCCATGCCAAGTGGATGCATGATCAGGGTTCTGCCATTGAAAAATAGCGCCATGCTACAACGAGCACACGTGTAGTCTCAAATGAGCCGTGCGGATCCTGGAGCATAAATGGAGAAATTCTAAGTTAGAAGTGTATAGACTATCATGGAAAAGCAGACTTATTGAATATAAGCATGCCCTCCACACAGCAAAATCCTCATACTTATCGGCTTTAATAGAAAAACATAAAAACAATTCAGGACTCCTATTTAAAATGAGGAGCCATGAACAAATCAATTCACTAATCCCACTAGAGTGCAGCAGTAACAATTTTATAAAATTCTTTAATGATAAGATTGATAATATTATGGAAAAAAAAATTTGTGCTTTCTCCAGAGCCTGTCAATATGCCAATGCATCCAATTAGAAGACCATTACAGTAGTCCAATCTTGACAAGACAAAAACATGGACCAGTTTCTCTGCATCAGCTAATGAAAGTAAGTGTTTCAACTTGGCGATATTACATAAATGAAAAAAGTCAGCCTTAGTGCCATTGCATATATGTGAGTCAAATGAAAAATCCGAATCAATAGTGACACCTCAATAGTGACACCTTTTAATATGTCTTATTTCGAAGAAGTTGACATGGTAACACTACTTGATGTGATTTCATGTGAACTGGACCCTTTACCAACATGCTTTTCAAGCAGATTCTGAACTCATTAGTTAATGAAGTTCTAAAGATTGTTAATCAGTCTCTGCAACTGGGAGAATTCCCTAATATTCTTAAAACTGCTATGGTTAAACCACTATTACTATTAGAACAGAAATCTTGATCCCACAGTTCTCAATAACTATCGACCTATATCTAACCTTTCCGTTCTTAGCAAAATCATTGAAAAAGTTGTGTCAATCCAGCTGAATGATTATGTCAAAGTAAATCAGATAAATTACACTTTTCAGTCTGGTTTCAGATTTCTCCACAGCACTCAAACAGCACTAGTTAAGGTAGTAAAGGACCCGAGATTGAATAAGGATGCAGGCAAACTCTCAGTCCTTTTTCTGCTAGATTTAAGTGCCGCTTTTGACACCGTTAATCATGAAATACTTCTTGATTGACTACAGAGATGGGTAGGCCTTAGTGGCTTAGTTTTAGACTGTGTAAGTTTGTTGCTACCCCTTTGATGGAGATTTCGGGTTTACACGCACCTGAGAGGTTGGCCCAAGAGTGTGGGTTGGCGAATCTCAGGAAGGACTCCAGCATATAGATACCAAAAGGTGATTTATTGTGCGACGTGAAAGAAACAAACAAAACACTGAACAACACGAAATTAAATGGGAATATAAATATATACACTATTCACAGTTGGTGGCTCCGGCTACAACCAAACCAATAAATGAAGTCAGCCGCGAGGCTATAACTTCTACTACAAAGGCTGCTAGTAGTTATCTACATTCCACAAGAGACTCTCTTGAATCAAATCTCCTATGACACTTATACTCTAGGCCCCGCCCCAGGCCAAACCAGTGTATCGCCCTAGTGGTGTACATCCCTCCCAGCAATACTTTAATTAATCTTTTCTTACAGGACCTGTAACAAACACAAAGCATGGAGCCCCCTTCCCTCTCAAACCAGTGGATCCTCCTGGCCCAGAGAAAAGGGACCCCTGCTCCAGCTGGCACTCTTTTCATACCCATTGACCCTACAACATCTCCGGTCAGTATTCTCCTTTGTATCTCTCAGATTGTGCATTAAGATCTCTATAGTTCCTTAGGACCACCTTAAAGTGGGTGATGGGGTATGCTGGTCACCACATCACAGACTGGTTTAGATCGTATCTAACTGGGCGTGATTACTATGTTGCATTAGGTACCTCTTCCTCCACACGTCAAAAAATAACTTGTGGCGTCCCCCAAGGATCAATTTTTGGGCCGTTACTGTTCAACTTGTATATGCTTCCGTTACCACACATCATTAACAAACATGGTATTAGTTATCATCAATATGCAGATGACACTCAACTTTACATTTCTCTAGAACCTAAAGCCCTAAAATCAATTTGCTAACTGTTTGACTGCATAGGTGATATACAGACATGGATGTCTGACAATTTTCTGCAATTAAATAAAGAGAAGACAGAAGTTACTGTTCTTGGTAGTGACTCACAAAGGAATGATTTCCAGATTTATTTAAATCAAATGAATCTGAATGCCAAACTATGTGTTAAGAACCTGGGTGTCACCTTTGATAATGAGCTCAGCTTCAAATCACACATCATGACTACATGCAAGACAGCCTATTTTCACCTTCAAAACATTGCTAAGGACAGAGATTTGCTCTCTCCTGCTGACTGTGAAAAACGTGTCCATGCATTTATCATACCAAGGGTAGATTATTGTAATGCTGTTCTATCTGCTCTTCCAAAGAGTTCTATTTCTCACCTACAGCAAGTTCTGATTGCTGCTGCAAGGGTTCTGACCATTGACTGTATATATAATGGACGGTATGTCACCGTTGACTCCCATTGTGAGTTTTTGAAGCCACCAAGATGGCCGCACGGACGCTGCCATCTTGAAAATTGGAGCCAGAGCATGCGCATTAGAACCGGTAGACAGGACAGTATCTCCGCCAGAGACCGTATCTCCGCCCCGACATTCGTTAGGATACGCCCACCAGTATAGACACTTTTGACGTTTTACAAAATAAACAAAGGTAAAAGGTTTTAATACTGCTGTCGAGAGCTTTGCTGTCGAGAGTTTTGCTGGTGAGCGCGTTCACGTTTGAGCGTCTGGTATTAGATGTCAACCAATGCAGCTATTAACTGTCAATCACCTTATCGCCACACCCCTTTAAATAACGCTTAATAACTTCTATAAAATCTGTTTATTGTAGAGAAAAACACCGGGAGAAATACTAACGCAATGGGGTCTTATAGAATTGACAAAATATAATTGCTCAAAAAACTTATTTTACGTGTAATAAAAATTCAAAGTTTCTCGTCCGGCCCGTTCACTTACATGGGAATGGGCGGGGTTAAAACTTGTACTGCAGCCAGCCACTAGAGGGCAGCTGACTCACGGAGGCTTCACTTTTCACTCGCGTCGTCCAGTCCACTTATATATACAGTCAATGGTTCTGACCCACAGGAGAAAGATCACTCCAGGTCTGTCCACTCACTGCACTGGTTACCTGTCAGCTTTAGAATAGATTTTAAGGTTTTAGTGATGGTTTTTAAATGTCTTCATGGCAGAGCCGGCGCTAGGGGGGGGGGGCAGAGGGGGGCATTGCCCCCCCAAATTGTGTCGTTGCCCCCCCAAGCACAATGCAAGCAACAGCTATTTTTAAAATTATTTCTGCACCAATCACAAAAATACATTTTGCTTTACAGCGTGAAGATATTTCCTTGCTTATTTCTGATTGGCTCTTTGAGTCATATAAAATCGGCAGATCGCCCCAAACAGTTCAGTTCGGTATATGTTCTGTTAGTGGGAGTGAGAGGCAGGCATACTGGATCTTCTGAGTTTAAACTTGACCTCCACATGGTAATATTTGCTTTACTGTGGTTTTTCGTTGCTTTAATGTTACTTACGTCTTACGATACATAGGTGTTGTTTAAATTATTTTATTAGCCATTAGCGGTAAGGCTAACTTGGTTCTCCTAACACAGGCTTAAGTTTATTGATGTCTTTCTGTGTGCATTTTTCATTTAATAAATATACATTGTAGAAACACTTATAATGCATCGTTTTTTGATCTCAAAAAAATCATCTGACCGTGTGAGTGTCACACCCGAGGGCTCCTCCACACCATGTCAAACACCACCAGCGTTAGCTGACTGTGCTCTTTCCCCCGCGCAAGCCGTCGCGGCTCATGGTTTAAACCATTCCGCGCCATCACAGCCAGTATTAAATGCTTTTCCGAAGCGAACTTTTGGCCACACAGCGCGAGCTTTTAATCCGAGCTGGTATCGATCCAGGCCATGGCTTGAGTACTCTGTAAAAACTGATGCATGCTTTTGCTTTCTGTGTCGTATATTTGAGGATAAAAATGATAGAGATTTAGCGTTCACAAAGCATGGTTATACAAACTGGAAAGCGGCACTTGACAATGATAAAGGCTTTCAGAAGCATGCATCCAGTCAGTCATGTACGAGTAATGGCTTTGTGGGCAGAAAAGAAACAGAGAGAGTCAAGAGGTGACACAATCACTGGTCTATTGGGTCCAACTCAGACAGAGAAAAACCGCTACTATGTTCGAGGCATAGCAGATGTGGTTCGGTTTTTGGCTGTAAATGAATTGCCTTTTCGTGGTACACAGGAGTCAACTCGTGAGTCGAGTCAAAATGACGACATATCAGCTGGCCTTTTCATCAAGCTTTTTGAATATACTTTAACCAAAGACCCTAAATTGGCAGATATAGCAAAACATATTCCTCAGAATGCAAAATATACATCGAAAGATATGCAAAATTAGATCATTGACACACTAGCAAATATGGTTTTAATTGAAATTAAACACAAATATGACAATGCAGACACAGCAGGCATTTGTTTAAAGAGTGATGGAACCCGAGACAGGTGTAATGTAGAGAACCTTTCCTAATGATCAGGTTCATCTGTAATTCTGTTCCAGAAGAGCGTCTTATTGGCTTACTTGATTTAGATCAGCTAGATGCTGAATACATAACTGATCAAATACTAAAGCATCTCTCTGATGGAGGTTACTGTTCTGATCACATTATAAGTCAGTGCTATGATGGAGCAGCTGTAATGAGTGGGTTGAAAGGTGGAGTGCAGACACTGCTTCAAAGAAAACTTGGTAGAGAAATTCCCTACATTCACTGTTATAGTCACCAGCTACATCTCACAGTGGTCCATGCAATGCAAGCAGATTCGCGTGCTAAATCCTTTTTTGCACTTTCTAGCACACTTCATTCATTTTTCCAGCGACATTATCTGGTTCGGCATTATGACACCCCACCTCTCAAAAAGCTTCTAGAGATCCGGTGGACCAGTCATTTTGATGTGACAAATTGCTTAGTGCAGAATGAAGATGTCATTTTAAAAATTCTGTCTGATGTGTCTGAAGATTCTGATGCACCTGTGGATTTATGCACAGAGGCATCAGGGCTCTTAGTGCAGATGAGAGAAAACAATTTTTTTTTTATTGGAAAGTTCCTTTTAAAAGTTCTTGCCATTTTGAAGCCGGCCAATTCAATCTTGCAAGCCAATTCTGTAGACCTGTGTAAGGCTGGGGAGGTCATCTGTGCATCGCTGAGTGCTTTAAAAGATCTACGTACTGATGAATCCCTGAATGATCTGGCTATGTCAGAGAGTCCACCTTCAAAGCGGAAAAGGACTATGAACACACAGTTGACTGACAGCGTGGTGCTTTCCAGTGTAGGGCACAGACCTGGTGACTCATGTCATACACCAAATCAATCTTTGAGGAGGTCGCTTCTGGAAATTTTAGACAGAGCCATTGCTGAAATGAAGAACAGATTTTGTAAAAAAAATCTGGATTTGATGACAGCTGTTAATGGTCTCCTTCCTCACGATAACTCTTTTCTTGATCTGGCCATATTAGAGCCCCTACAGTAACATTATAGGTACTGACACAAACGGTCCTGAGAAATGAAATAAATGCGGCAAAGCCTATGTTGCAGAATAAATTCTTGACAAAATCAGCAAACCTTTCAACAGTGTGCAATCATCTTCAGGCCTATAAAGAAGCTCGTTCTCTACACTGTCAAGAGTTCTTACTCCCTTTCGTCGCACAATGCTGCATGACAGAAAAAGAAATTTAGTGAATCTGGGCCATGAAAAGTCAATAACCAATAGACTTGATATGGAGGAGTTTGTCAGATTATTTGCTGAAAGAAACAGAAGACTGCTTCTGTAAATTCTTTGTTCCGAGTTCATTTTAGAATACAGGCTCAGCTAAAGGTTTTAGATAATTGTATCCACAATGTGCATTTAGAGATTTCAATTTTTGTATATAGTTTGTTTGGTTATGTAATTTTTAACTTGGCATTATTTTTACATGACCTTCTGGTTGCAAGGCAGGAGTGTTACTACCACAATATACAGGTGTAGAGTTGTGTTCAATGAAAATATGATTACTGTTGTTCATTTGCACTTATAGTCTTTATATAATTTGTTATACTGTGCATAAATACTGCATTGTCACGGTATGGCGGGCCCCCTACTGATCGCCTCCGTCTACAGCAGCAGTTGTGTTGTTTTGTGTTCGTCCCTCAGATGGGCAGAGCCCGTGATCTGTCTCACCTGAGGGTCGTTTGTTTGTCTATATGTCTTGTCTTTGTACCAGTTGACCACTGGTCATTATATCCTTCATTTGGATCAAGTCACAGGTTTTTGGTTTGCACACTTTTTCTATTAAACCATCCTTTTTCCCTGAGACTTGGCGTGATCGCTTCCATTTTATTTCCCTCACCCTGCCCGTCACACATTGTACCAGTACGTTTCATAACATCAATAAAAACTTCAATACATTACCAGATTTTTTACCATTAAAGTGCAGTAGATAGGAACATTTTCCTTATTTTATGTACTTTCATATTTTTTTTCTTTTTCAAAATAGAAATGTGAAGAATACCCCCCTTCTTTACAGAATTTGTATTCTTTTTTCTTTATATTTTAATTTAACAATAATAATTTATTCCCAATATAGTTCCCAATATTCTCACTCATTCCTATTTCCACGTTTGAAAATTCTCAATCTGTGTGTAGGTACATTTGTCAGCTTTGACTTAAATTTGTATTAAAGCAATAGAGTTGTTCTATTAGTAATGGCAATTTAATTAAGTGGCCATATTAAAATTAAATACAATTAGATAATCTCCATTTACATAATCAACATGTATTTTTTAATCATTGGGTTTTAAGTTTAAGTTCAAAAACATGCATTTTTATTTCTTTACCTCATGCATCACTTTAAGCCAGTATCAATAGTTTGGCTGTCATTTATGCACAAATCAAGCCTTGAATATATATTTGGCTTATATAAAATTATATTATATACAAATAATATATAAAAACATGACTATCAACATGCCCCCTCATTAGGTTTTACTGCCCCCCCCCCCCCCCCCCCAAGCAAAGCAGTCCAGAACCGGGCTGCTTCATGGTTTTGCTCCTCTTTACCTCAGTGAAATGATTAGATATGTTTGTCAGGTCTCTCAGGTCTTCAAACAGTAATCTACTGGTGATTCCTAAAAGCCGATTAAAGATTGGCGAGGGTGCTTTTAGCCACTATGGCCCAAAGCTCTGGAACTCTCTTCCTGAAGAGCTCAGAGGTATTTTCCTCCCTGCACAGCTTTAAGAAGAGTCTCAAATCCTTCCCGTTTAGATTTGCTTTTAGTTAAGCAACCCTAAATCTGTTCCATCGAATTTACTTTATTCACATTTTATTGTTTCCTTTTTATCTTTAATTTCTTAATATTTTCATTGTCTTCTTATCTTTGCTTCCTTTTAATGTTTCTTTTTTATTTATTCTGTAAAGCACTTTAGCATATTATATGCATATATATAGTTACTCAAGTAAAAGTAAAAGTACGCATCCAAAAATTTACTTGAGTAAAAGTAAAAAAGTACTTTGATAAAAAGTTACTCAAGTAGTGAGTAAATGTGTAACGCTCACAGAGTCACACAGCGACTAGAGGGAAACCATCAGTAACGTTTCACCCGCACTAGATTACTGCCAACGAAAATAAACTTGTTGGACTGCAGAGACTGAGATGCAGATCATTTATTATACAGAATATAAAATACCATACATTCTTAAAAAGAAGCACCGTGCGGTACAACCACAAGCTTTTAGGAGCAGCCACCTAACGGGTTACCTCACTTCCACCAGCGGGGGTTGGCGCGCACCTAAAAGAATAAACCAAACAACTCAACCACACGTTCGCGTGAAACGATCCAAATAAACTCAAATGCACTGCAAATAAACCCAAATATGTAGGTGCTCCCAACACCTCACTCGCTCTGCTCCCACCGTTCCCCAACAGTACCGCCGGGCTAAAAATAAAAACAATAAATCGCATTCCATAAAAGCACGTCCGACGCTAAAAGACTCCAATCCCTAAAAGAGAGAAAAGTGGCCTAGCTCCAACGCGCACTCTGATGGCTCCTGTAAAACAATAACGCACTTTAACTAGGACGAACATCTAAAAATTGTCTGCGCTCAAAGCTCAAGCCCTACCGTGCAATGGCTGGAATAACTACTCGCCCGAAAAATTAATTTATTCCACCCACATTGAATGCATCCCATTATTATTTTACTTACTGCTCACATGCAGCTCAAAACACCCAGTCAAGCGTCTAAAAGGCCCCGAACAATCTCAACTCTGCGTGAATGGGTAAAACTCACAACCAAGACTAGAGCGTGTATCTAGTCGTGTACAATCAGCTTCAGGGCTAACGAGAACAAACGAGAGTTAATACCCTTCGTGATGTACACTAATTCAACAGGAAGACTTTGTTACAGAGTGTGCCTGAAGATACGGTGCCCTTAATTAAAAGGGCCGTATCTTCAGGCACACTCTGTAACGGAGTCTTCCTGTTACAAATGCATGAGCACTGTCTAATGTCAGTAAATTACATCATGGGAAATTGAATTACTGGAAACAATGACTTAATGATAAATTTATTATAAATATATAAAATTTATGGCTTCATGAGCCATTCCTACAAACATTTTCAGGAGATGCAACTACAGTCATTCCAGAAAGATCTCCAAGACCAGACCTGCCCATTATGAGGACACCTTTCTCCAGTGGCTTCCACCAACCTTCCTTTGTTCCTCGTGTCTGGTTTGGGCATCAAAGATGCTATGCAGGAGTACAGCAATCTCACCTGACCTTTGGCAGTTGGTCGTTTGCTCAAAACACCATGTATAAACCCAAATTTGAGCTGGGCTTTGATCTCCTTAAAGCTACATTTGGCAATTAATACATTGATTTGCATCACAGCTGAAGACCTAGACTAGGCTCAGCCCAATTGCAAAGCAACACAGGACAGGTTGTGAAGTCACAGCACAAGGTTTATTTCAGTCAAGACATCATGCCCATCAAGCACTCTCCTCAACCATGATGGGACCAAGGATTACTTCCCCTTCCAGCTGTGTACCTACAAAAAAGGGGAATGGGTTTAGGGTGTGCATGCAAACCCCCATCACCTCTAGTCCAACACCCAGACCCTCTCCAAGAAGCATCAGGTATTAGAGCATGGCCTACACGTACCTCTGTCCTCAGACAAGTCTCGCCACTTCCGCAAGCTACAGGTGGTGTCACAGCAGCCACACACCTGGTTGACACCATATGCTTCAGTCCACCTGTGAAGCCAGAATACCCAAGCTTACGAGCAAGGCCTCACCAGTAACCTGCTGGTTTCAGGACCACAGCCACATACCTGTTGCTAGAGAATGAACAAGCTTTGTGCTCAGCATCAGCAGGGTAAGAAGCTGGAGTTGCCTTCATAAAGCATGTGAAGTAGAGCTGGAGAGACAAGGGTTAGTTCAGACAGCCAGTCATTCTAGTCACCCCCCTACCAAACATGGTTACATACCAAACCACTGTTGTCCTGCTGAAACTTGAATGCCTCTAGCTGAAACCTCAGGTGGTCTGCTTCAGTTTGGGGCAGGAAGTGAGACTGGGAACCCGTGAGCTTGGCATCAATCAGGCACCTGCAATCATTTGTGCAGTTAGACCACAGCTACTTGATCTCCACAGCCATCACAAAGCCCAGAATGATGCCACTCACCCATGGTTATCAATGAAGGCATAACTAGGGACTGCATTCACATCAGGAACCACCGTGGCCACACAGGTGTCCAGATACACACGGAGGGGCACATGGTAGAACTGAATTACAGATGCCTCAACACTGATCACATCATGAAGGAAGTACTGGTTGGAGAGCCTTTCGGATTTCCAGTCATCTGGAGAAGAAACCTCATTAGGTCCAGTTCTGGCACAGATCAGCAAGTCTGGTGTAGCTATGGGACAAACCTGTCATGAGCCTCAGGGAGAAGACGAGCTGTTCCTCAGCAACTTGGGTAGAAGCATATGGGATCCAGGCAGGCATCAGAGCATTGCTGCTTACATTGTGGAGCCTGCAAAGCATTTGATAGTCATTAGATTGAACAGAGCCTTCCAAATAATACTAAACAGCTCATTTGGGTCCAATACCTTGGATAGTGACACTCGATACGAACCACAGCACCAACAGTTCGCACAATAGGAGTGTGAGCAAAATTGTGGGGAACATAGCGGACGTAGAAGATGTAGACCAGCTCATCCTGGGTCATCTGTTAAGAAAGAACTGGTGTTATTGCATGCAGGTTTAACACCGCACTGAAGAATTCACTCCATAGAGACTCACACTGGTAGTACTGTTGCAGCCCTGCAGTTCTGACTGGAAGATGAGGACTTGAGCAGCACGGTCCTCCCCACTGACGGCACAGTTTCCCAGGGTGACCTCGGAGGGATTTATCAGCTCACCAGTACCAAACAGGTCCTTCTTGACCTCCACATGTATGCCAGTCTCACCACACTCTGCTGCTACACTGGCAGCAGGAACAGGGGGGCTCATCTGAAACTGCATTAGTGGCTGTCTTGCTGGTACCTGCGGTTCATTGGGGAAATGCCACACCACCTGCTTCATAGGTCCCTGCAGTACTTGCTGGGACTGAACGTTGGAAGTCTGCTGTACAGGTACCTGCACAGGATTCCAAGACTGCTGGCTAAATGAGCCTTGTGCAGGCCCTGTGGGGTTAGAAACATGGCTCCCCTGAGAAACCCCTCCAGCAACAACTTGCCTTATTGCTTGTGGCTGCTGATGAGGTTGTAGTCCAGCTGGAAGTTGAGATTTGAACACTCCTTGTAGTTGTGCATCAGACAACACAAACACACCCAGCAACAATACCACACCAAGCCCCACTTTATTCAAAGCCATTGTTATTTCCCCCAAAGAAATAAAAAAAAAACTCACAATAGCAGTCCTGTTTGACCATTCCATTTTATATCTTAAAGGAGGCTTGTAGCCCCACCCCCTCCTAATGAGCTTAACGGCCCTCTGAACCTGATGATGAGGTTAGTACTCTTTCACAGCTGACACAAATCAACACTCCTCACTCTTAAAACAGGTTCTTAAACTGTTGTTTGTGTGGGTGTATGGTTAAACAGAATTGCCTTAAATAACTCTTTTCAGTTCCCTTTGGCATCTTTAAAGAGTTATCTTGTTTTATTTAATTGATTCAATGTATAATACTGCCATGATTTACCTTTAAAGTATGCCCACACTACAGAATAATTGGACTGATGTTAAATGCAGTTTGCTCCTCCTGATTATTAAATGATTTGAAAATCATATTTATTTTATTATTTTCTGAAATAATCTCATGATGTACAGAATATATAGTAGTGGGCAAACATTTTTAGAATAGCACAAGATTTTGACCAATTTTCCTGCCTCAGTTTTTTTTAGAACCTTGTCAGATGTCAGATGTTTATATGGTATAATGATATATAGCAATCCATATATTTATCTTTTATTGACAAATGCATCCAGTTTAAATAACTAAATAATTTTATTATTTGTCATCAAAGCATCACAACGTGATCGCTAGTGATGTCATTTTGACACTTTAACGATGTACGAGCATTGAATGGGAAAGAATGAATGATTTACATAACATAGATGGCAAGGACTAAAATGCTCCAAGACAAAGAAGCACCTGCCTGGTTCTTTGTCCATGTGTAGTGTTGGTGCTGTGGGTTCCATAAATAGAAATGATAGTTCTATTTATGTAACAATTTAACTTTGTGCATGTGTGTGTTTATGGCAGGGGCATATGCATGGGGGAGGGGGGAGTTGTTGTGTGGCATATGTAAGTGTGTGTGTGTGTGTGTGTGTGTCACACCTTGCTTCCAGGTGAGGGTAGATACGATCCACCGAGACTGTGGGTTATATTATAGAGCGATGGCAAGCCACCATAGCCCATTCGGTACAAGGGTGTTTTTAATGAACACCCTAAATAACACTGCAATTAACTGAAAATGACAAAACATACAAAAACGTACAAACAAACCAAATAAAACTACTTACCATGTTTTTCCATGTTTATTTGCTTCTTCGGCTGCCTTGACCTTTTCTTCAGCTTTCTGGAAAAAAAAAGCTTTTTCTTTTCTTTTCTCTTTTGTTGCTGAAGTTCCAGTTGCTGTTTCTCATATCTCACAGTCAGCTTGAGCATTTTAATTTGCTGATTCAGGTCTCTCTTCAGCTCTGCTATTTCCTGTTTGTTACGTTGTTTAATTCTCTTTTCCTCAAACATTTCTATTTCCTTCGTGTCTTTCTCTCTCTTTTCACTAGGTTATATAGGTAGTCCACAGTCTTCCTTATCAGGGCACACTCATTGTTTTGGTATAAACCAGCATGCTCAGCTTCGATCATGAGTGCAGTCTGCATGTTGACCACACTTGTTTTAAAGTGGGAAATCCAGTCTCCCTGAGATTGATAAGATTGCTTTATAAATATAAGAGTTTACTACAGCAAGTGTCAAAACCTACTCACAATATCAAGTCAAGTCAAATTTATTTATATAGCGCTTTTAACAACACATGTTGTCACAAAGCAGCTTTACAATCGTATGGATCCAGATCCCTAATGAACAAACCAAAGGTGACAGTGGCAAGGAAAAACTCGCTATGATGGTGGGAATTGGGAAGAAACCTCAGGAGGACCAGGACTCAAAAGGGAACCCATCCTCCATTGAGCAGCCAGTTAGCACAAGTTCGTATTTGTGGACAAAAGGCGGTTCTACAGTTACGGTTAAGGTCTTTGTTCCCCGGCCAAGTAGTCACAGTCCCTTCGGTGCAGATGGTGAGCTTCAGGTAGGAGCTATCATCATCATGTTCTCTTGCGGCATTGGCACATCCAACCCTGGCATCAGCACATCCACCTGCAAGCCAGACCATCTCCCAGGTGCTTGTAGGTGCTTGCATGCAATTGTCTTGGGTAGAAGCATGCAAAAAGATAGACAATACAGACTGAGTGTGTGAACATCAATTTAAACCACCATTGATTTAAATGTACATAGCTCACGGAATTTAGTTGAAGAAAATTAGACGCCATCCAGTTTTTAATGTCCTGGAAGCAGTTCTCAATCTTGAGAGTAGTAGTGATATCATCCAGATTGGAAGATATATACAACTGAGTATCATCTGCGTAGCAATGGAAGCTAATACCATGCCTACGAATGATAGTGCCCAGTGGTAGCATATATAATGAGAATAATATGGGGCCCAGTACAGATCCTTGTAGGACACCATATTTTACCTTAGAACGCTCTGAGCATTCGTTATTAACTAGGACAAATTGTTAACGATCTGTCATGTAGGACCTGAACCAGGATAGTGCTTGACCTCTTATGCCAATCAGTGTCTCCAGCCTATTAAGTAGAATATTATGATCAATGGTGTCAAAAGCAGCACTGAGGTCTAGCAGTATGAGAAAAGAAATGTGTCCTTTATCAGCGGATATGAAGAGATCGTTCAGTACTTTAGTAAGTGCCGTTTAGTGCTGTGATGGGGTCTAAATAACTCTAAGACATGTTCTGGCTCTAAAATTTTGGATATGAACAACAGATTAGAGATTGGCCTATAGTTGGACAATTCCTGGGGGTTAAGACCAGGTTTTTTAAATAGCAGCTTGATGACTGCAAGTTTAAAAGAACTGGGAATGTAGCCCAGGCTCAGAGAATAGTTAATTATAGTAAGCAAAGGTTCTACATTGCTATGCAGTAATTCTTTAAGTAGATGGGTTGGTACGGCATCTAGTATGCATGTGGAGGGCTTAGCAGATTCCACCAATGAAATAAGCTCCTCACAACCAATTGGGGAGAAGGACTCTATCAGAGCTGACCAGATAGCTGTAAAGGTGCATTGGCATGTTGACAGGCTCTGAGATAGCACTACTAATTGTTTTCCTTAATATTATCAATCTTATCAAAGAATTTCATAAAATTGTTACTGCTGCACCCTAATGGGATTAGTGAATTGATTTGTTCATGGCTCCTCGTAAGACTGGAAACAGTTTTAAATAGGAGTCCTGAATTGTTTTTATGTTTTTCTATTAAGGCCACATTTTATTTTTTCAATCACTGAAGGGGCCAGTTACGGGGGGTGGGGGGGGGGGGGGGGGGGGGGGAGTATGTAAACTGTCGACGGGGGGGTGGCGAACGCATTTGGGCGTCTGCTACCTGTTTGTTGTTGCCATAAAGGCAATCCCCGGCATCGTCTTGTGCACTTTTCAAAACAGCTCGCAGGCCAGAAATAGATAGCCCGCTATTTGAGTATGGGGGGTCTATACACTTCTAACTTAGAATTTCTCCATTTACGCTCCAGGATCTGTGCGGCTCGTTTGAGACTACGCGTGTGCTCGTTGTACCATGGCGCTATTTTTCAATGGCAGAACTCTGATCATGCATCCACTTGGCATGCAAGACAGCGTTTTTGAAACATCAACAAAATGCCACTGAACTGCTACCACCCTAAAACTCCTGTGTATGGTGGTTAGATTTTCACCTGTGCATTAGGCACTGGCCCACAAGAGTCCTGACTAGAAGAGGCTTCTCTGCAGTAGACGTGTTCAGCCACATTTTTAAGTTAACTCTTCACAATGTCTTTTTAAAATGGTAATATTACAAGTTGATTTTTCTTTTTCTGATAACACTTATGACGCCACGCAATTAGAATTAACCTAGAATGATGTCACAAAAGGTTAATGCAGTGGTTCCCAAAGTGGGGGGGCGCGCCCCCTAGGTGGGGCGCGGAGCTATTGCAGGGGGGGCGCGGAGCTTGAAAGTAAAACGTGCACATGTTTAGGGATGCACCGATTCCGATATTAATATCTGAAAAAATTCTAGATCGGGTATCGGGGACAATGTGACCGATCCATAAAAACAGATCTATTCACTCTAATTCTATGCTTGTATTGCTTGCTTTTCGGAGTTAGTTCAACCCTAATACTCGCGCTGGTGGTATTCCACTTAGTCCGTTTATTTGCTGGTTGACCAAAATAAACCTGGGCTCCAGCAATACTTCACTGTTCATACATGAACTGGTGAGTTGTCCAAAGCTCATTTAATGCGTTACTTACAGAAATAAATTAAAGAGTAGTGGTCTGACTCGGTCTACGGCGGAAAGCTAAAAAAACAATATTCCATACGCACGCTCAACTCGCTCCCTTAAAGGGACAGTACACATATTTCTGGCCGTTACATGCTTTGTGCTCTGCGTGATGTCTGCGCTTGCAAACTAGCCGCATATGTATTGCTGTTTCTCTTATTTCATCTCCTTATTTATTTTAAATTACATTTAGAATTCTTGAACCATTTAAAATGTTTCTTGCAGTTAATTTTTTTCATGTTTGACCAAAGTTGTGAACCTATTGTTTTTGTAAGTTTTCAACACATCCCTAGTCAATATGGGGGGGGGGGGGGGGGGGGCGCAAAAATATTCTCATCTACTAAAGGGGGGCACGGCAGAAAAAGTTTGGGAACCACTGGGTTAATGAAAGGGATGTTTTGAGCATACTTTCAAATACGCTAATAAATGAGTTTAACATGCGTCTAGATAGCACATGCACGTCCCTGAGATGCAACATTAACATCAGAATATCGCCCAAGCATCTCATTATATTTTCGAATGTCTTAAGTGTCAGAGTTGTGATTTAAAGAGTGTCAGATTCAATGCTCCTACATTGCGAAAGTGTCATACCACTAGCGAACACGTTCCCATGCTTTGATGACTAATATGATTATTTAGTTATTTAACCTGGATGAATGCATGGATTGCTTATAATTATACCATCAACTGTATAATTACACCATATAAACATCTGACAGAAGGTTCTAAAAAAAACTAAGGCAGCAAACTTGGTGAAAGCCTTGTGCCATTCTCAAAACCTTATATATTCTGTACACCATAAGATTATTTGGATGTTAACTTGAAATTTACATCTTTTATGCTTGGGTTCAAATTGACCCTTGCAATTTAAACGTTGAGAAAATTATAATAAAAATTGCTAGCCAAATTCATGCCACATATATTTTCAGATTTCAGCCATTTTCAGATCTCTCCAGAGATGATCAAATCAGGTTCTGGGCTCTGGCAGGGCCACTCAAGAACATTCACAGAGTCGTCCCAAAGCCACTCCTTTGTCATCTTGGCTGTGTGCTTAGGGACGTTGTTCTGTTGGAAGATAAACTTTTGCCTCAGTTTGACATCCAGGGCTCATGAGACAACACACTGCAAGCAATTGAAACAGTATTTGATGGGTTACCAGTAACTACAACTGTGGAAATGTCACAGGTGGGTGTCCCTGCGAGGGTGGCGAACGTAAGTGACGGAGTGTTTTTTCAATAGCCCTGAAATAAATGCTACGGTTTTGTTTTGGTCCGTATCCAGTTAATCAGGAATGAGATTGGGTCCGGACAGGATTGTGTTCGGGTCCGGATCCGGACCGCGGTCCGCCAGTTGAGTACCCCTGTCCTAGTGGATACTACACACAATTCAGTTCCATCTCTCCTCAGGCTCAGTACAAGACATGATCGTCTCTTACCTCCTGTCTGAACTATCAAAGGTTAGCAAGGCAGAGCAATGATGATGAAATACTCCAATAAGCTCTTAGTCTTTTGTTATACTGTTTTTCATTTGTGAGAATCATTGGTAGCTCAGGTCATTAACAGCTTTGTGAAGACTGTGAAGACAGTCAAATGCGTGTTTTCCACTACGCCGGTTTAAAAAGTATTAGCGGCTCGCTAGGCTTGTAAACTAACCGCGCACCACGAAAATGTAGCAGTGTGTCGCCCCGTTTGTGCAGGTGAGCCCGCGGACCGGCTGGGGAGCCGCATGAAACCAGGCAAAGAGCCGCATGCGGCTCGCGAGCCGTAAGTTGCTGGTTCTCCGCCAGTTGAGTATGATGAGGCTCAACTGATGAGGCTCAGGGATTCCATGTCATACAGTGCCGTGCTCTGGGTCCTAGTGCCTGTAGAATTAATGGCCCGATTAACGTAATTTAAAAACCAGGACATTTCCACGGACGTTTGGTCACCCTAACTACACCCTCTTAACAAATATCCTTTTGCAGAAGTAGCTCAGTCTAAATCTGAGATGACAGTTACACTTCAGTACAGCAAAAGTTCAATGTTGACCTGAGCAAGACTTCTAGTCCAAATACGTTTTGCTTGTGTAAACAGCACAGACTGGTCATCGTCCCACTACAGCCTTGGACAAACTACGATATCCTAAGGTATAATCAAATAATTTAATAAAATTTTATTTATATAGTGCTTTTTACAACAGTTGTTGTCACGAAGCAGCTTTACAAGTGTCCGAGTCCAAGCCCCCAGTGAGCAAGCCAAGGGCGACATTGGCAAGGAAAAACTCCCCAAGAGCATGAGGAAGAAACCTTGAGAGAAATCAAGACTCTGGAGGGGAACCCATCCTCCTCTGGCCGACGCCGGTAACCATGACAACAATTTAAAGAGAGACAGAGAAAAAAAAGGAGAGGATGTGAGGGATAAATAGTCCATCTTGGTGTGTTTTTATAAACATGAGTTCTTTATGTAATTCTTGTTCAGTCCCAAACGTCTTGATGGTTGGTAATGTTATACATGAGTCCTTTATGTAATTCCTGTTTAGTCCTAAACGTCTTGATGGTTGGTAGTGTTAGTCATAGCAGAGGAGCCCAGGGTAGTGGGTTTATTCATCATCCACACTGGTTAGTTAGGTCAGTGGGTTGGTCCTCCATCATATCTGGTTAGGCAGGAGGTGGCCGGCCAAAGACGGATCTTTGGAAAGGCTCGTCTCTCCTCATCTCTGTGTTCCTCGAGTAGGCGGGCAGCCATACAGAGAAGATAAAACAGGGAAAATCTGTAAAAGCATATATACAGGACAGATGAAATTATAAACATTTCTGGAGTGTGGCAGCAACTCCGGCATTAAATTAAATTATTACAGCCTAGCTAAAAAGGCAGAACCAGAAGGTAACATAGACTTGAGGGCATTCTGAGACAATGGCATCCATCCACTGCACTGTCAACAAACTCGAGTGACCATGAGCAGTGACAGGATGACAGCACCAGCGCCCCAGTCTACCATAAAACCCTTTGCCTATGAACCCCTGGATCTGTACCATTATCTAAGGTGGCATATTAATTATCAAACGCTAAACTACACTGCTCAAAAAAAATAAAGGGAACACTTAAACAACACAATATAACTCCAAGTCAACCACACTTCTGTGAAACCAACCTGTTCAGTTAGGAAGCAACACTGATTGTGAATCAATTTCACCTGCTGTTGTGCAAATGGAATAGACAACAGGTAGAAATGAGAGGCAATTAGCAAGACCCCCCCTACAAAGGAGTGGTTCTGCAGGTGGGGACCACAGACCACTTCTCAGTACCTATGCTTTCTGGCTGATGTTTTGGTCACTTTTGGATGTTGGTGGTCCTTTCACACTCGTGGTAGCATGAGACGGACTCTACAACCCACACAAGTGGCTCAGGTAGTGCAACTCATCCAGGATGGCACATCAATGCGAGCTGTGGCAAGAAGGTTGTCCAGAGGCTGGAGGCGCTACCAGGAGACAGGCCAGTACACCAGGAGACGTGGAGGAGGCCGTAGGAGGGCAACAACCCAGCAGCAGGACCGCTACCTCCGCCTTTGTGCAAAAAGGAACAGGAGGAGCACTGCCAGAGCCCTGCAAAATGATTTCCAGCAGGCCACAAATGTGCATGTGTCTGCACAAACGGTTAGAAACCGACTCCATGAGGATGGTATGAGGGCCCGACGTCCACAGATGGGGGTTGTGCTCACACCCCAACACCATGCAGGACGCTTGGCATTTGCAAGAGAACACCAGGATTGGCAAATTCGCCACTCGCCCCTTGTGCTCTTCACAGATGAAAGCAGGTTCACACTGAGCACATGTGACAGATGTGACAGAGTCTGGAGACGCTGTGGAGAGCGATCTGCTGCCTGCAACATCCTTTAGCATGACCGGTTTGGCAGTGGGTCAGTAATGGTGTGGGGTGGCATTTCTTTGGAGGGCCGCACAGCCCTCCATGTGCTCACCAGAGGTAGCCTGACTGCCATTAGGTACCGAGATGAGATCCTCAGACCCCTTGAGACCATATGCTTTTGCGGTTGGCCCAGTGGTGGATGCTGGTCTTTCAAGGAGGGGAAGCTCAATTTCGGCTTGAGTGATAGAAGTCAGTCTCCAAACACAAGCAGCTACAACAAAAACCACCAGAAAAAGAAGCTTGATTTGTCGCTAGTCGTTTTTAACGAAGAAAATGCCACTAAGAAGATTAGGAAAATCTCTGGTTCAACTCAGAACAGAATGAAAAAATTAAAAAATTTAAATGAAATGCTCCCGTGGAGGTTTACACCAAAAGATCGCTGATTCGCTCATTTCGCTGTCAATCAAAAAAGGATTCAGCCTCAGACAGATCATCCAATCATCATGCAGAAGCTGAGCGTCCGGGCCAGCCGAGGCCAGCCCACTGCCCCATAGACCCCCAGAGATGCTGAGCGTCCGATGGGCGGGACAAAGCCCAGCATTTATCCAATGGCTCGTCTCGTTTCGCTGCACTCTTTGCTTCGCTATTGAACTCTGTAGACGCTCAGCATCCACACCGTTTAAAGCACTGTGAAGCTGAGGGACTGAGTGAGAGGAAAGCCGCGTCGTTACCAGTGATAAGAAGCTGATCCTGAACAAAAGTTGAGCGCGTTGTAGCGCATATTTAATAATCAATGACATGTAGACACAACAGTATATGTTTGATCACTTATTTTTTACATTTTAGGGGAAGCTGAGCTTCCCTTGCAGTCTTAAAGCAATCGCCACTGGGTTGGCCCTGGGTTCCTCCTAATGCAGGACAATGCTAGACCTCATGTGGCTGGAGTGTGTCAGCAGTTCCTGCAAGATGAAGGCATTGAAACTATGAACTGGCCCGCCCGTTCCCCAGACCTGAATCTGATTGAGCACATCTGGGACATCATGTCTCGCTCCATCCACCGTCACGTTGCACCACAGACTGTCCAGGAGTTGGCGGATGCTTTAGTCCAGGTCTGGGAGGAGATCCCTCAGGAGACCATCCGCCACCTCATCAGGATCAGGATCAGGAGCATGCCCAGGCGTTGTAGGGAGGTTATACAGGCACGTGGAGGCGACACAATACTGAGCCTCATTTTGACTTGTTTTAAGGACATTACATCAAAGTTGGATCAACCTGTAGTGTGTTTTTCCACTTTAATTTTGTGTGTGGCTCCAAATCCAGGCCTCTATTGGTTAATAAATTTGATTTCCATTGATGATTTTTGTGATTTTGTTGTCAGCACATTCAACTTTGTACAGAACAAAGTATTCAATGAGAATATTTCATTCATTCAGATCTAGGATGTGTTGTGTTCCCTTAATTTTTTGAGCAGTTTTCAACCTAGACTTAAAGAATGAGACTGTGTCAGAGTCCCAGATACATTCTGGAAGGTTATTCCAAAGCTGGGGGGCCTTACAAGAAAATGTGACAGCAGGAGGAAGAGCCTTAATTGTTGGAACTAATAAAAGACCAGCAACCTGTGATCTTAGTGGACGTGGGGGATCATAATAGGAAATAAGTTCCTGTAATAAGGAGCAAGCTCATGCAGTGCTTTATAATTCAATAAAATAATTTTTAAATCAATACGGAATTTAACTGGGAGCCAATGCCGGCTGATAGGACTGGTCTAATATGATCAAATTTTCTAGTTCTAGTCAGAACTGGCTGCGGCATTTTGAACTATTTGAAGTTTATTTAGATTCCTATTTGAGCATCCTGACAGTAATGAGTTACGGTATAGTCTAATCTGGTGCTAAGGCGTGCACTAATCTTTCTGCATCATGCTGTGATGAAGCATTTCTTAACTTGGCAATGTTGCGGAGATGTAGAAAAGCTATCCTAGTAGTATTATCTATGTATTTATCAAATGATGGGTCAGAGTAGAATATGACGCCTAGATTTTTAGCTACTGTGCCAAGTGTAATGGGGTAATCTGCGACATTCAGCATTAGATCTGGAATTTTCTGTCTTGTGGCCTTAGGGCCCAGAAGGAGAACTTCGGTTTTGTCCTCATTAAGTTAGAGGAAGTTTAGAGACATCCAGCATTTAACATCTTATGCAGGCCTCAATTTTTCCTAAACTGAGTTTGTCATCAGGTTTGGCTGATATGTAAATTTGGGTCATCTGCATAGCAATGAAAATTGACACCATGTTTATAACTATGCCCAATGGTAGCATATATAATATAGTGGTCTTAAGATGGAACCTTGCGGGACCCCATATTTCAATTTTGTACGTTTGGTCGGATTATTGAGCTCTACAAATTGATAGCGATTAGTTGAGTAATAGTAAAATCATGAAAAGGCTGTGCCCGAGATTCCAAACCAGCGTTCTAACCATTCTAGCACAGGGTTGCCAACTCTCACGCACTGAGCGCGAGACACACGCATTTTTGACCGTTTTCACACGCTCTCACGCCACACTTCCGATATCTCACGCCGGAAAAAAAAAAAAGTCTATTTACCTCTGATCCACATCTATGACTCAATGAGTTACTAGTTCGCTCTGGCGCCAACCACCGGCAATCGATAGATCACGATATAAGACTTAATCTGTGTCCATTTTACGTTCGCTGCCACCCCCGCTCAACAATTTACATTCGCCACCGACCCCAGGTTAAAATCTCACTCCAAGCGAACGTCAAAAGTTGGCAACCCTGCTAGCAAGATCCTGTGATCTGTGTCAAAAGCTGCACTAAGATCAAAAAGCACCAACAGAGATAGAAAAAGCTGTAGCCCAGCAATTATGCCTGTGATCTTGGATATAAAAGGTGTTCAAAATAGGTCTATAATTAGATAGCACAGTTGGATCAAGATTTGGTTTCTTGATCAGAGGTTTAATAATCACTAATTTACAAGATTCAGGCATGTGACCTATTGTAATGGATGAGTTAACTATAGTAAGAAGTTCAGTTAACTGGTAGTACCTCTTAATAACTGAGGGAACTGAGTCTAGTGTGCAAGTAGTACAATTTAAGGATGAAATTCTCCATTCTGATTGTGGGAACAGATGAAAAGCATAGAGCGTTTCTCCTAATGTAAAATTTAAATCAATATCGACCAAACCAGATGACACCAGTTGGACTGCGAAAAGGTTTTATTTTGTCAAATGGTTAGAGCAACATTGCTTCACAAGCCATTACAAACAGCATTTTCAGGAGATGCAACTACCTGAACTTCATTCCAGAAAGAGCTCCAAGACAAGACCTGCCCATTATGAGGACACCTTTCTCCAGTGGCTTCCACCAACCTTCCTTTGTTCCTCGTGTCTGGTTTGAGCATCAAAGATGCTACGCAGGAGTACAGCAATCTCACCTCACCTTTGGCAGTTGGTCATTTACTCAAAACACCATGTATAAACCCAAATTTGAGCTGGGCTTTGATCTCCTTAAAGCTACATTTGGCAATTAATACATTGATTTGCAT